>NW_027116348.1:1702008-1708500 GCF_000696795.3 Halyomorpha halys | reverse complement strand
AACTGTGGTGCCTCCACTGCATCCCTCTGGGTGCCTCCTGCAGTTTCCAGGCTGGTCCAGCCCTCCTGGTCTCAATCCGGGTTTGGTTCCTCATCTTCTGGTGGCTCGCCGATGTTGGGCGGTCAAGTCCTTCCCATCGTCTTCCCATGCCTCTTAAGCATCTCCTGATACCTATCCTATAGTATTATTACAGCTCCCTCATCAGAATGTATTTTATAAACTGTATTATGTGTAATACTAGCTGACCCAGCAATGCTTCGCAATTACTATATTTGTATAGTCTGTTAAAAATTATTGTATTATAATTCAAGAATTAGCTAAAAAATTAAAACTTCTGAGCGACATCAGGTCTTACAACTTGCAAGTACATTCCTCAAGCGATCATTGATAGACGGTATGTCAAGCTCAATTGGGGTCAGGCCATCATTACCGATCACACAATTCCTCATAATAAGCGCGATATTTTGCTAATCTCTACGAGAGGAAAATATGCAAGCATGAAACAATTAGGCATACCATCGGATGATAACCTTCACAAAAATCAGGATCTAGGAGAGGAATTAAAGCTATTGTATAAGCTTGAGAAAGTCAGGGTGCTACCCGTGAATACCTCAACCAATGGTCTGATTCCGTAGACGACACTGGAGAGCATTATGGACCTGGATCTGTCGTTGAATATTCTAGAACTAATACAGAAAGCTGTGCTCGGGACTGCGAGCATGGTCAGCAAATTCATTAATTTTAAATATTCATTTTTTCTGGCCTCACCCTTGACCAAGGTCCAAGTAGGTGCTACTTCCGGGGAAAACCGAGGATAAGGGAAATTCCAAAATAATAATAATGTTATGGAACCCGAAGGTCCGATGCCGATACCACCAATGGCTCGCTGCTGTACTCTATTTTTTCACTGATGCCCTTCCAAACCGAATTCTACTAAATCGGTTTTAACGCTATCCTCCCATCTACATTTCGGTCTACTCCTCGGACGTTTACCCATTGGTTATAATTTATTGTATTTAGTTAAAATTAAACATTTAGGTATACTTTATTATTATGATTTAGTAACATAAATTAAATCAATAAATGCGACAATGAACGAAAATGAAACTTTTACTGTTAGTCGGATAGACCAAAAT
Source organism: Halyomorpha halys (assembly GCF_000696795.3). NCBI lineage: Eukaryota > Metazoa > Arthropoda > Insecta > Hemiptera > Pentatomidae > Halyomorpha > Halyomorpha halys. The sequence continues at coordinate 1,707,364 of NW_027116348.1, read as the reverse complement.
CTCAAAGCGTGAGAAATAAAAGAGATAAAATGAAGGGGTTTTATGACCAATTACCCTATTTTTAATTTTTTAATAAAAAAATTAAATTTTTAATTTCTTAGAAAAATGGTATTTAATAGTTTAATACGACACTAAAAACGAATATGAAATGTTTTTTCTAAATTCTAAATTCTATTTAATGACCTAGTTTGATACCTCCGCACTACATTACAATTTTATGATTTTTTGTAAATATAACATATTTTAATAGAAACAGTGATATTTCTTTCTACAAACCAAAAACCCTTAATTTTTTTTATAAAATATTTTTCTACTTGAGAATTCGGGGATTTCATTATCTTTACACCTTCCCATGGGGATAGGGAACTATTTAAATTAAAACGCCACATAAGCCGGTCCAGTAATTCAATAGTTTATTGTTGACAAAGATTCCACCATTCCATTTTACATATATAGATGAAAAATAATCAAAATTAGTATACATAAATACTTCACTGTAATAATATAAACCTTCATGTTCGCTGACTTTCATTAATAAAGAATTCTTTAAATTAATGAAATGATGAAGAGCCAATTAATCTTCGGTTTGAGAGAAAGTGTGATCAGCTAAAGTCTATGACTATCCGATTCATTTCTAAATAATGTTATGATACTTATCCTGAATTGTTTGGGGAGTCAGGGAATAGGTATTGTCTATTGTGTACAGTTCTTATTCCGTTGCATAGCATACTAATTATTTTTCACTTAACATTCAAACAGAATAATTTGGCGAAAAACGATTTACGGTGAAAGGGCTTTGTCTCGGGAGTAATGGAACAATCACTTTTACAAACAGTAATTTTTTGGATGGGCTGGGTGCTGAGAGGAACCAGTTTCAGAACTTGGCGGAAACCATTATTCTGGACTCACTGGGAATCCTGAATCATCATTTATATTACACCTTGTTTGATTATTGTCAACTGTACTAACCGAGTCGACAAAATGTATTCGACTAGTCACAACTAATTTTCTCTCATCCCTTTTAACATTATCTGACAAGTAGTATAATGTGTATAAGCAACTCAACACAGTTGACCAGCCACTCGCAATTTCTTTAAGTTTCTCCTAGTATAATTTATTACTGTAATAAACATTATTTGGGGCTAGTAAAATAAAAAAAAGTTATGTATTCGGGAATTAATGTTTGTAACTAAAGTTATGATATCAAAAGTTCAAAATGTGTGTCTCTGTAAAATATAAGTAAAAAAAACATGAGTAATAAATCTTCATTGTAATTCACATTAATTTTAAAAAAATTATCTTTGATTTTTTATGTCATTGAATCATCCAAAAAAACTGGTACTACATCTAAAAAAACAAAATCAGAGGATAGTTCTTTATCAATTACTCAAAACTGTTTAAAACCTAATATCGTACCCGCAAAGCAATTGAAATAATTTATATAATTATGTGTTGTAATGTATTTTATAATAATCATCGAGTATTAAAAAAATAAACCTTGAATGGTTATTGGTATATATATCATTATCACTCATTTCATTAATTTAATAAAGACAAAAAATTTCTATATTTGAATGTGAAAGAAACGTTTTCAAAACGATTAGTAGATAACGTGGGATCGAATCCAGTAAGCACTCAAAAATAAAAAAAATTCAACTTTCACTTACCAATGAATAAAACACATATTAAGGGGAAGTATAGAGTTCTGGAATTCTGGATTTCTAATTTGATTTTTCAATGGAAATACTCGGCTTGATTTCTGTAGAAACTGAAATCACATATTTAGGCCAAGTGTACACCTAGAATATTAGAGCAACTTTAAAAAAAAAAAAATCGGAAATGGCACTTTCCTTGCAATTGGCACTTCCTTCCTTGCATAATTCACCTTTTTTCGATTTTCTCGAAAGTGGCTATTGGTAAATTACTGTACAATTAAGTGGCTCTTAATATCAGAAGAATTAAGAAGATTACACAACCTTGAATTGGGGGAACTTTTGTTTATTTATTTCCACCTTCTCCTGCCTTATAAGCAATACAGGTGTGGAACAGCTGTTACATATCCATCATCTAATAATTAAATTTATAATTTTAATGACAGTACAGTTGTCTTACAGGCTTCATTAGTTTTCAGTCTTAAGGTTCAGTCTTCTGCGCGTCTTCCGTCCGCAGGCATTCCATGAAGGTCTTCTTCTTTGACTAATATTGAAGTGGCTTGGTCCAATAATTGTTTTCCACCCGTTTACAAATTCTTTGTAATACCGATAGTTTTCTTCGCTTACTAGCTCAGTTCTCTCAGAGGGCGTTGAGTCCGGTTTCGTGATTTGTAATCTGGTCCGTAATGCATCAAAGGCGGTACAGTCTATGATGATGTGCTCGGCAGTCTCCGGAACACCACAACTAGGGTATAGGGGGTCGATATCCATCCCGTGGTGAGTTGGAGGAACTGCACCGGTAAATATAATTTCGGTTATAACAATGCGCCGAACAAGATGGACGTATAAAGTTGTGGGAATGAGTAGCGAACGGATCCCCAAAATATTAATGTACTGTTAACCGACGAGTAAACTTGCAAGAGGTAGACCGAAACGTAGATGGGAGGGTCGCGTAAAGACTGTTTAGTAGATTTAGTTTTGGAGGAACCCTCACTGGACCGATCTATGTAGAGACCGATTAGACATATCGGCATTGAACCTTCGGGCTCACTAAACCTTTATTATTATTATTGATATCATATAGGTGTTATTATCATTGAAATTGTCACAGTGCTTAATTATCTAATTTTAAACGAATCTACCTCCAAAGTACAGTTAATTTTGTTTTAATGAAATTATTAACCATATCATACTTATCACATTAATGACAAATGACTATATATTAACTATGAAAGGATTTGATATTTAACTTAATGGTATTAGAAGAATAATACTTTTTCCAGATTGAAATATTATTTGAAATAATAATAATATAAACATACTATATACAGTTGGAAAACCAAGTAGACAAAAATAATATGTTTCATATGAAGTACTAAAAGTTATGGAGAATAAGGAACACTACACTGTGCGCTTTTCCATTTCTCCAGTCTGAGGAATCTCTTTTTGTAACCTTGGTTAAATGATAGTTCCTTTTTAAAATTTTAATTAACCTATATATGAGCCTTTTACTTGGCAGAATGACTTCTTTAAATTATTCTTAGTATTTTCAATACTGATTCTGTAATAATTAAGCATTAAATAAATGGATATGAGATGCATGTAAATTTTAGTAAACTGTTATATTTTGTGTCATACTTTTGTATGATATATACATTTACAAATTTACTAATAATATAGACAATAAGTAAATTTGTTGTTAAAAATGTTAGTTATACAGACATGTGGATAATCAGCCCATTGATAGAACTCAAATAACATTTATAGAGAAGAACACCTCGAGGCCATCTTCTTTTCAGACGCCTGAGAGGATTATCAAGTAAAGAATCCAGGTTAGAAACAAGTGGGATTGGGTGGTTAGGAAGTTTATCATAAAAGGATAAATCTGGTTCTATCCAAATCGGCAACAGATGGAACATAGAGTTCCTGATGGATCACTTAATTAGTAACAAAGTAAGGATTGTTTAGGATTTTGGAGGATTGGATATGAGGGGAATTCAATGTTTTAGTCCAGATAGATCGATTTTTCATCATACAAGACAGATTTTTCTGTCTTGTATGAGGATTCTAACTTAGTCCTTTGTCCAATTTTAGTCCTAGGTAGCTGATCTGCTCGACAGTAATATAAATTTAAAAAATAATAATACACGGTTTTCAAGTGAGGTCCACAACTTGTTAGCTTTAACTCCTGTAAAATATGAAACTATGTGCCTTTCTACGACCAAATATTACTGCTTGTATATTCCCTTCAACTAAATTCTTTCATAACATAACTAAAATCCACCTCCTACGTCTCGATTTTCGCCTTAGACACGCACCTCTCAGTTTAGCACTAATCACAATAATAAATTACATAAACATCATACCAATAGTATAATGTAATGAATATGCTTCAGAAAGGACGGTCTTCTATTTAAGAAGATCGCTTGAATCATCTGTGTTTAAAACTGTAAAGACCTTTGGTCTTAGCAATAGAATCTTATAGGCTATTACACTTTTTCCTCGATGTGGACAAGATGCATTTCATTTTTAGTTGAGAGTCCACATATTTGTGCCAAACACAACGAAATTTATCATCTTCTGATTTATGATCTATTCAAACTGGAGATAACCAAGATAAGAACTATTGAACTAATTTATTGAATAAATGAAAAACGAGTACAATATCAAGAATCCACTGGAACCATGATAGGATTAATTGATGAATGATCATGAATTTATAATGCGACTATAACTTGATTGATTAATTTCCAATTATGAAAGAAGATTATTAAACGCTATTAATCATCCATTTCCAACCGTAATCATGACTAATAGATGTGATTTGACCTACTTTTATAGATTTGGTAGGTAGGTATTGGAAGCTTCAATTTGAGATTCGAGATCGAATGATAATTTCGTCTTCTTCTAATCATCAATTACTGATAATTCTGTTTGAATCTACGAGGTTAATAAAAAAATTGTTTAATTTTAATTGTGTTACACGGAATAATATCATAAGTAGGATGTTGGAGGATAGTCCGAGTGGTAGTCAATAAAAATAGTAGAAAAATAACTATTTATTGTAAACCAACGTTTCGTCCCACTTTCGGGAGCACAGGGCTTCGTCAGGGCTAAATGAAAAAAAAAAACAAGATACAAACGTTTTAGTTTTAACAGAAAATTAAAATAAAAAAACATTTCAAAAAAATTTTTGTTTTGAAATGTTTTTTATTATGATATTCTGTTAGTTTTAAAATGTTTATTGTTTTTTCATGTAGCTACCAGGACCATCCTCCTATAATTTACTTCATACGGTCAACTATCTTCTTTCAATGTCATTAGTGATTGTATTATTATCAGGTATACTTAAAACCGGCTAAAATATTATTGTTATAAAATATTCATGCACACTCCCATAGGAGGGTCTATTATTCTGAAGAAAAATAACTAAAAATGAAAACATCTAAGACGGTGAATGATTATTTTATTGTTTACAACAAAAAAAATCAAAGGTGGAGATAAAAAAGAGAATAACCCATTTTTTGAATTGTTGATGTTTTCAACTTTATTTGGCGCCCTCTTACTAATTTTAATCTACTTACCAAACTTACTAAATTCAATCTAATATTACCGTCAAAATAAGAATTGAGATTCAAAATCCCTGTAATCAAAGGGAAATAAGTCCCTACAAAAAAAAAACTGCACAATATTCCATCTAATAT
>NW_027116348.1:1681640-1698008 GCF_000696795.3 Halyomorpha halys | reverse complement strand
CCCTCTCCCTCTCCCTCCCTCCCTCTCTCCTACCCTCACTTCCTCATTAATAAATAATAAAATAAAACATTTTGCGATTATTGGGTAGTATCTATCTTCACCAGAGTACCCAATTGGCTAAACATATATTTGATGTCAATATCCTACAAAGCATAATAATAAAGAACTAAATCACTCCTTTGCGAAGATAATATTTATAATTTACACATTTTTTCTTTCTTTGTTTTTTATTTGTTATTCTATACTTTGATTAAGATATTTTCTCTATCTTTACAAATACATGTGATATGCGCGAATAAAAAAGCTTATACCGATAATATATTTATAATATTATAATACTGATTTTTTAAAATAAAAAGGGGACGGTAAAGGTGTTTATTTTTCTTATTAATCGGTGTATAAAATCATTAAAATGGTTTATTGAAGATTTGTTCATTGATATCGTCCCAAAATTAAATTACATTCTTTGCTAACCCTTAAAAAAACGTTAATTTTAAAAGCTGAACAAAGACAGCTGAATTTAATTGGCAAACCTGAATATTAAAAAAAATATATACATAAGTAATTGCTTAACAATCAAACGCTTATAAAATTAATATCAGTAAATAGCAATAATAAAATATTGCCAAAAAATTGCAATGAATTCTAGTAACTTATCTGCAAAATAAATCCCATAAAGAAAAATTTTCACAGAATTAACCTTTTTCATCCAGCATACCTTGGAGTGTACACCGAGTTCCTGAAACTAAGTTCACTTGTCACTATTTTTTTAAATTATAAGAAGTTATATATTAACTGTAAAGCTCAAACCCTAAACTATACCACTTAGAACTTTCAAGATCGGTAAAGGAAAGTTGTTAAATATTTCACAAAGAGCTCAAATTTTCTTGACCACTAAGCCTTTTGAAAGTTAATTAACCAAAATTTCTAATACTCCTGAACTTTTGTGCCTTCACCGCTGATATTAGTCCCTTTTATACTTCAAAGAACTAATCATTCCTTTTCAAGTATAATTTCGATCATGTCGAAAATACTTCTTTTTTTTAAACCGATAATGGAGTCTCTTTTATGTTTGCCTCTTCAACGTTTTAATCAACTCAATGACGTAACCCAGTTTATAAGTATTAAACAGAATTAAATGCATATGTCACTCTCTAGTAGTAGACAGTAAGCGGCAGAAACAGAACCTTTTTTCTAGTCATAAAAAACTTTTTAAATATTTGTCCAAATTAGTATTCCGGTTTTAAATATAATAATTGGAGAACGGACTCCCAGCCTATAGCACATTTTATTGGGTTGTGCGTTAAGTCATTAACCCTTTCAGAGTGTGATAAAATTGCGAATTCTAGTCCAAAAAAATCTAGTTTTGATATGTATTAGTGACTGTCACGGGATAAACTGTTTGGTACTTGACTCTCCGCCCGTGACTGTCACGGGATAAACTGTCAATGGGCTGAACCTATTATTCATGATCTATAAAAAAATACAGGACAGCAACCAAAAATTTGATTAAATGATTACGGCAGATCCTTATGATTCTAAGTGGGATTAAAACAAAAACTCAGTTTTTCTTCATCAAGTACAGATTTTCAGAAATTTATGATACGTAATTCCAGATATATGGCAAACAAAAATCAACAAAATCTCTGAGAGAGTCTGGGTTACTCACAGATTAACGTGTTATGGTATCAAAAGGACTTTATAATATACAAGATATAAGACAGTGTATTTATCATTTTTTGACTCAATTCGAATGGAATTTTATTGCCTTCAAATCCAGTAAATTTATAATTTATTGTTTTAATAAAAGGAAAGAAATATTGTATCCCCACGGGACCAAACATACGAATTTGGTCAAGATAAGAACGAGTAATAAAGGTTTCAAGTAATTCTAGGAAAATATGTAAACAAATTCACTCTCTCCGGTAATTGAGAAGAATTTTAACTATTTCTTTTTTAGATATGTTATCAATTACATAAAAAAGGTGTTTTAATTATAAAAGAAGAGGAATTTGCAAAATATGAAGAAAACAAAATTAACAGTAAGTTGAAAAATAAATTTTTGTAAGATTTTGTAAGACAATTTCATAAGAAGTCAGTATCACCTACTAGAACTTAGTCGTATGGATCATCAAATGAAACCGCTCAAATAATTAAATCACAGCAAACAAAGAAATCTGACAGTCAAGATTCCATACTCACCATTGTCGTTAGAAGCCTGAGTAAAAAAAACATCATTTTCAAGACTGTACAGACTGTACCACATTACCGGATCAAAATATAACTGTATTTTCTATTATAGCCAAAAACCAATTCCCAAACTCACAAGGATCCTGCAGAAATTGGTAATTATAGACCAAGGTGATATACTTAATATACTTAAGATCTTTGAAAAACTTCTTTTAACTTGATTAATGAAATATATATCTCTACACAACATCATATCTAACGAGCAATTCAGGTTCAGAGACCAACACTCAACCGTAGCCCATCTCACCTGATTGGCGTATCACATCAAAAAATGATACAAAGAAAAGAAGCATACGGATAAGTTTCCCCTCAATATCGAAAGTTCATAAGTTCCAACACATGGTTTTCATCCATAAACTTGTGAATTTTCCATCATACATCATTTATCTCCCAAAATTCTACGTCAGCAATAGATCCTTTTTCATTACAACGCCACAAACTTTTCAACCCACCATCAGATGGTCTGGTCTTCCACAAAGTTCCTGCCTCTTCCCAACGCTATTAAAGGTATTGGCTGTGTACCTTCATTGCTTTAATTGTCTGAAATTATTTATATTCCTCAATTTAAATTGGTCGAGTCCTAAAAAACTGTTATAATTGGATTACTTTTCCAAAGGCATTATGCGCGTTTACAACCTACCAATTAGTAAGCATATATTCGTAAAATACGATTACCATTAAATATTCAAAATATATTAGAGAGTGTTGTGTTATATAAGTGAGCATTGTATTTATTTACAATTGAATATACCCATCAATAAAATATATTAATTCTTCAAATAAACTGATGTAGCATAATGGATAATAATAAAATATAATAACAGTGATTCAGATTGATTGTCTTGCCATAAAATATTTATACATTACATTACATCAAATATTCAGCCAAAAGTGTTTCCGCCTGTCTTCCTCGTACCTCTGTCAGACTATACCCTCTTTACCATAGGGAGCTATCCGTTGTTTTCTTCCTTTCTTCTTTCTGATTGGACATGTTCTCCGAAGTCCTTATAGTCCGAATAGTCATAAACATTGGCCAGTAAGGATCTGTAGGAAACAATAACTAACTTTTCCTTAGAGACCCCTTTCTATGGTCTTATCCAATTTGGCCTCCCGACCCAGGAACTATCCTATATCTATAAGCTTCCTCGAGGTTCCTTGAATTTCTGTTGAGAACTTGCTAATACCAAAGTATTAGTCAATGGTTTAACAACAAACCACCGTTCCCCAGTGCTACTGCGAAGGGATATATACCTCAGAGCTTCCCACAAACCTACTCGTAGAATCATCACTGCGTGCGGATGACTCAGTACTTTATAAATAATCTTACAGTAATGATACAATAGTAAACAGGTAACAAGTTCTTCTTGAGAATCTCAGTGATTTTTTTGCAAAATGGAATCTACATCTTCATAGTGTGCTATGAAGCGAGTATCCAGGTTTCGGAAGAATACAAACATGGAAAGAAACCCCGACCTGTGGACAGCCACTTTCGTTCTCATCCTGAAGAAGTCTCTCCGGACCGACCAGAACATCCTTTCTGCAACTCCTATTCGTTGCTTTATTTCCAAGTCAAATCATCCCTTTTCGTTAAGTTGAACTCCAAAGTATGTAAAATCTTCACACTGGGGGTAATATTTCATCATCGGCTGTTTAAGAATGCATTACATAAAAACAATGGATAATCTTAAAGTTCAGAAGTTTTTAAAAATATTTGAAGAAATTTCAAGAAAATCGATAAAATTATAAACAATACAATTCCTCAATTAACACCTCTATAGTTAATTCTTATTAAAGCTATAGAAGGATAAGCACGAAAGTTAATAATACGTAATTTATCACACAATTTTGGCTTTTTGTTTTGAAAGCTACTTCTTCATTCAAAGAGCTAATCATTTATCCGTGTGTGAGACTGAATGAAGTTTTTTTTTTTTAATTTTGAGTGGAATCGAAAAGCATCACTGCTACTCAATGCCCCGTAGCCCAGTGGCGCAAAATTTTACGAATGAACTCGAAGTCCAGTTATGAGAATAAAAGAAAGCCAAATCACAAAACAAAAACAAAAATGACGAGTTTCTGTCCTTTAATTTTTTATCCTCTCTCTCTCCAATAAGCAATTAAACAAAGCAGCTTAATTAATAGACAATATGCATTAATCTTTTTTGTAAACTCTAAAATTTGTAAGCCTTAAAACAAATATGCTTATTTATTTATTTTTTAATGATTTAATTTTACATTTGTGGTCTGTTGTAGAAAAACATTTTCTTCTAGTAACTCCATTTATCGGTTATTCTAATGACAATCTATGTGATACTGGTGTAATATCCAAATATATCTGAATAGATTATACATCAACTAACGAATGATAATCGGAAATGTAGAATAAAAAAAGTAAAGATTTAAAATTATTTTTTTAACTTTCGCGTTTCCTGTTAACAATATTTTAGGATGTTTGTTCGGTTTATTCTTTTCTTCCCTTCCTTTCTTTGTTTTGTTTCTTACAGTTTCAACACAGTATCTCTCAGAATAGATAAAAATGGCTTACCATTTGGTAGTGGCTATATGCCAAATCAAAATTTCGCTGGGTTTTATCTAAGAGGGTTTATGTTTGTTTACGTTGTGTTGATCTGAGAAGAAAACTAGGATTCTCTAATCAATGGAATATTTTTTCTCTCAATAGATCCAAGATAATGTTTGTTGGAGATTTAGAATATAATGGAGTGAAGATGGTTGATAACTAACTATAGTTTGTTTAGAAAAAAAATAAACTTAAAAAGTAAACTGAAGGAAACAATCCTACGGGCCTTAGTTAAATTTAACTGAAGACAATTCATCTCTGGGATATTTTTTGTTTATCATGATGAGTCTCTTCCTGTCCAAAAAGACATAAATAAGATATAAGTACCTACTGGTATTGATATTAGTGGAGAATAAACTTTTAGTAGCGGTAGTGGGGAGACTAGGTATATCCAAAAGAGAAGATACAAGATGGTCAACCCAGAGGCCCACTAACTACAGGACCATTTTAAATTTAAATTTATAGTAAGAAAATTGCATAATTTCCTTTTATCCCTCCCCTCTGTCCCCTTGAAGACTTCTTCGATGTTCTCCATGGGAGTGCTACTCGTCAGGAATCATAACATTCAATAAAAATCGAATCCACCCAGTTCTTCACTGGATACTCAAGAACCTTTACCACAGTACATAAATATCTGCTGAGAGTTGTGAGATGAGAGTTGAATACTTACTTACCTTTCCATGACAGTATGGAATTTATGGAGTTTAAGAGTTCATTTCTTAAAACACTACACTAAAACATTGATATTACTTTTCTGTCTACATTTCAATAAACTTCTCATGTTATGACAAATTAAATTGAAATATTGAATGATGGTTAAACTTTCATTTACAGGAAAAAAATAATGTTATATTTTTCCAGGTTCACCGACCAGGTCACAGGCCACATACTAGTCCTACATCATTCAATAGGCCTTACACTAGTGTTTGTGACAGGGAGCGACTGTTGCGTAAGTTCATCACACTCAATATTTCTTTGTAATATTCACTATATAATAAATAAACTCCTAATTTTACCGAAAAACACTTAAGGTGTAAAAATTTGAATCAAAATCCATAATTATAAACATTTTCCAACAAAAGGGCACACAGTTCATTATCAAAAACAACAAAAAACACAAAAGAAACCCCGTTTAGGGAAAACGAAGGTTTGATGATGGTACGACCAATATTTTATATAACAACCTCCGTCATATCGAAACCTAAATTTACTGTACATATACTTAATACAATCCTCACATTTATGTTTTGATCATTATCTTGTTGGTTTGGTATTGATTAATTGTGTAATAATACCGCAAGTCTGTCAAACAATTAAACATGACCTTTTAATTTGGGTTGTCCACATTTTCAGACATATTCTCCTCCTCTCCTTTACATACATATTCTTTATATATCTCTTTACAATTAGTTAAAAAATGTAAAACCATAGTTCTGGCTAAATAAACTCCAAAACTGACTTAATCTATCTATATTTATGTACATAAATATCTACTGAGGGAAATTACCGACACAAGACAGTAAAAAATCCTGGTTACAAAAGTACTCAACCTATTTGTAATTTTATTTTCAATCCCTATAGCTTTTGATTGTAATGATAGTTTAAAATAGCCAATACCATAATACATAACCAATATAACCACAAACTAATGCAACTATTAGCCAAGAAATCTCCCTTTATTACACAGCATTGGAAATATATATATATTTATTTTTAAAACTTTTAGTGAATATTTTTTAAAAACTTGTTTGATGATCATTTTTCTAAACTAAACTTTTTTATTTATTTACTTACCAAGTTGTGAATAAGAAAATACAATAGTTTATATTCAATAACTTTATTTTCAGCATCCGATGGAGATAGTGTAGTAGAAGGCCTCGCCCATCGGAGAGGAGCAGTTAAGCATCAAAAAGTTCATCAAGTTCGGGGTCATCGGTTCCTCGCCAAGTTTTTCAGACAGCCCACAGTCTGTACATTCTGTAAAGACTTCCTATGGTTTGTATTTATAAGAATGTTAAGAAAACACATTTTATCCAAAATGTTGACCTACGATTGCAGTTTCTCTTAAATACGATGAAAAAAATTTAATAAATCATGTGATTTGGAACAAAAAAAGACAAATTATATTATACTTTCTATGTTAAATTAAAACTTAAGTTATTTAGACTCTGATTAAGAAACAATTATAACCATTCCAATGTTACATAAATTCCTTGTCAATTTTTGTGACTTTTTTTTTTTTTTTTTATATTTCAACTACACTTTTATAAATTATAATAAGTATTAGTTTTTATTAAACTAAAATCGAGATAAATAAATCAATAAAAACAGCAAAAATGAAAATATTATTTATTGATAATTTTCAACAAATAATAAACTTCCAATAGCAATTATTCTCAATTTTCTTGAATAATTTAATTAAGATTAAGATTAAAATTTTATAAATGTTTCTAATAAGTATCAGTATCACTTTAGTTTAAAAGTTTTTGCTCTTCAATATGTAGCATGGATATTAAGAATATCCATTTATAAGAAATGGATATTGTTTGAAATCACACTACAGTTTCACTTGACTTTACACTTGCAAGGAAGGTCAGGATTAACCAAAAGCATTAGCAGGCCTGAACATAATTAGTTAATCTTAATTTCCTTCATAATAACTTTTCCAAGACTTCTGAGACTATGGGTTCTTTAGCACTAGTGTACCTAGCGATTCCTTACAGAGCATGGATACTTTTTGGGCCAAGCTTCATAACCTTGGAATATAAATCGCCTGTGTTCCTGATTTACAGAGAAACAGAGACGACTGAAACATCGTCTTGAGCTCCACCACCTTTGTGTCATTCAGGCCCTAGGAATTGAAGAAAAGTAGTTTCTTTCTTCTCACAGAGACTGAGTTCCCTCAACAAGTTACTAAAAAAAGTTATCCACACTACAACAATCGTGAACTGCAGTTTCAGTTCAGCATATTTTAATTTCAGAAGAAGAGAAACTGCCCATAGAAGGCCACTAGATTGGAAAGATGAAGATGAAAATCACCTAATATAGATAAGAAGAAAAATTTAAACTATAAAGATTACATGATTCATAGGCCTAAACCAAAGAAGAATAAGTTTAAAGTAGCATACTTATGTTTCTGATAACTCATATGGCCTGTGGACAAGAAAATAAAAATCTTCTAAAACTGTGAGAAGAACAGAGTTTACTCAAGAATAAATATGGGCTTTGAAAAATATTGGATTATTACTCTTTTGAAATTAGTCTTATTGAATATTGTGTATGATTAATGAATCAACCAGAGGTTAATGAGCATTATTATACAGCATTATAATTTTAAAAATGCAATTCTTTGGGGGCTCTGTGATAGAGTCCAAGACAGAGGTCTATGTTTTCAATTGACCTCTAAGTGCAGATTGGTGCATAAGAAAAAACTCATTAGCAATATGTTATTGAATAAACACTATTTTGAGGAAAATTTTAGTATGTTCAGTCAATGATATTTAACTAAAATATATATGGTTAATTTCAAATTGACTAAAATTAAGATATCCCACTAATAATCCAGTGCTGAATCCGATATAACAGCTTTAAAATATACTTCAAAGATGTGTGAATAAAGAATCAATCTTCCTGATTATATACTAGAGCTAAAAACAGCTGAAGACATGACTCATTCAACCAAGAGGAAGGAATATTTGCTTTTAAATGAAAACATTTTCTTCAAAGACGTCTGGAGGTACAAGTAACTATAGAAAACAAGTTGTTAACTACAATGAAAACTTATTACTTTGTCTTTTTCTAAAAAAAAGTTTGTTTTTTATAAAATTAATTATCTTAATTTTACTCCTAATGGCAATAAGTAGGTACTTATAAAAAGATATTCATAAAAATTCAGTTTAAACATAAAGACACATATCCATGAAGTTTTCCAAATTATTTTTTAATTCTCACAATGCATATTTTTAAAGAATGAACATTAATACAAAAATAATAGGAATATTTTTCATGGACTTAAATTATAATGGTATTAGGAGCATTAGTATGAGGTTTACATTGTAAACTTAATTACCGTCATAACAAACATAAGGAAATTGGAAACTAACAAACAAAATTATCAAAATAAATATCAAATACTAGTTCAAGTTACTTAGAAATACATAGCAGATAATTTATATTATATATAATATTGATGCTTAATATTAATGTAATATATAAATTAACTGAAATAAAAATTCAATAATAATGCATCGTTCTTGGTTTTCAGGGGATTTGGCAAACAAGGATACCAATGTAAAAGTAAGTATGTTTAAGTTCTTATACAATTAGATAACTTTAAGGGGCTCTTAAAATATAAACATGTCATCGTTAAACTAATTGAATAACTTTGAGGGAGAATATAATTTTAATTCTTGAAACAATTTTATATCAAACAATGATACAGTGTTTCAAGTGGAGACAAAAAAACAATTTATTTTTTTAATTACACATAAATATCTTAGTGCACAAATTAGTCAGTGAATAGGTGCTTATCATCCTAATATTAAATCACATAAAAATATGAATGAAAGGAGTATCCCGAGGATGGAAGAATACTTCGAAAAGTTGCATCTATAAATGTAAGAAACAGGAATAAATAATTATTTGTTTATATATATGATAATTATGTTCTACCTATAGAAAAAAAAAACTATTACTTCATTATTGGATAAAATAAGGAAATATAATATTTTAAACAATATATGGCTAAATAAATATTCAAATTTTGCACATAACAATAATTAGTACCAATTTCACTTTCAAGATTCTGATTAAACAAAATTAGGGATTACAGTACAAAAATTATTATTGTTCCAGGTTGCCAAACAGCAGTTCACAAAAAATGTCATGAAAAATTGCTAACGAAATGTCCTGGTTCAGGAATAGATTCCGAAAGTACCATAGTGAGTATAACATAATATAAATCATTATATTATTTCACATATGTGTAACTTGAAAACCAAATTAGGTAAGTAAATGAGGGACTGTTACAAAACATATTATCTAAGAAAATTGTGGATATCTAAATATATAAGATTATCTTTTGGAAATGGAATCATTAACCTGGTGTTCCTCATGCCATTCCTTGAGACACGGTTGTTTGCAAAGTATCATTTTGCTCACTCTTCAATTTTTTAATTTATATTTCATGCAAGTGAAAATATGCATCAAATAAGAAGACCAAGGGATTGTTTGGGATAGTATTATTAAGAGTTAAAATTGTAATATGCTGAACATAAAAGAATAAATTGGTGCATTACATTAGTCCATGAAATATCAGTAAAAAAATTGTAATGTCTTATAAAAATAAATAATAAACATTAGCAAATAGACAAATTATTCATATATTTGCCATTGTAATATGTAAAATATGCTCACACTCATGTCCTATGGTCCTTGAATATTTTGATCTGGCCCTAATGGTGGAGACTGAAAGCGAAGCAATAGAGCAGTTGAACACTTCAAAGGAAATAGCTGAAAAGACAGGTATACAGATACTGTTTGATAAAACAGAATTAATGACAACAGATAGAAATTTTTAAAAGAGAATAGTAGAGACTAAGTATGGGAGCATTTAAGTAACAAATAAATTCAATTACCTGGGGGAAATTATATGTATCAATGGATCAGAGAAAGAAAGCATAAAAGAGAAAATAACTAAACTGGAAAGACTAATCTTTGCAATAAGCAATTTATATAATAAAAGGAGCCTGTCAAGAAAAGCAAAGATAAGGCACTACATTACGGTCGGCAAACCGGTGAGACTGTACGGAATGGAAACCTTTCCTAGCCTAAGGAAAATGTTAGGGATAGAAAGAAGAATACCAAAAAGAATAAATGGCCCAAACAAGATACAGGAAGGCTATAGGTTGAGACCTAATAAGGAAATATACAAAAGGTAAATGATTTGGAATCGGCCATAAGAATAAGAAGATTAAGGTTCTACGGACATATGGTAAGAATGCACCCAAAGAGATTAAATAGAGAAATCTTCTTTAAAATGAGAGGATACAAGAGTGCTGGGGGGTTCATGAAATTTCCAACAGAAATTGAGGTCCTTTTGGGGGAGAGAGGTGCAAGAAAGGGTGTCTCGTGGACCAAAGGAAGAAAGAAAGAACAATTGGAAAAAATGAAGAAGAGGTGGGGAGAAAGAAAGAAGGAGAATAGGGGTTATGAAAGGAAGTGAAAATAATGATATTTGCATGGTCTTCAAGGCCATTCCATATTTATGCCAAGGCAAAAACATAGGATTTTTCCACCAACTATAAGCAACATTAATTAACAAACTAAAAATTAAAAAAGTTTTCAATTTGTATTAAGGTCCGATAGCTTAATACAAATTAACAGTAATCAATATTTTTTCTTATTAATCCTTTATTACCTCAATGTCAAGGGCTGAGAAGATTAGTTAACACTGAATTAGTTAAATACTAATTTTAACGGCCAAATAAAAACCTGAATTGATCACTTTTAACAAGCTAAGTATGGGTGGGTTTTGTCAATAAGATGAAAACAACTTACTCAGTTTCCAGAGTGACCAGCTACTTTGTCTTTTTTTTTTTCCTTTTTTACAAATACTAGATGATATTAACAGATAAACTAGATATTTCATAAAAAAAAAAGTTTAAGAAAAGATTCTATAACTATATAAAAAGCTTCATTGTAGAAATGATGCAACCGAAACAGTATAGAAGGTATTTTGTTCTGAATTTTTCCTGTACTGAAGCCATCAGTTAAATGACTAAGATTAACGATCTAGCATGGACATTAGCAGCTGAGATGGTAGAATAAATGGTGGACCTAACTTATAAATCGCAGATCATTGTGTTCCTTGAAACTATTAATTAAAAAAAATTGTCTAAAAAAAAAAGTGGTTACACTGAGAAAATGCTCTACAAAGATGGTGGGCTCATCTAATTGACTCCAGTTATTTTTTCATACACTGTCATTTAGCATTTGTCTCCATTTCTCCATAATTGAGCTTTTATTAAAGCTGGATAGTCAGAGAATTCTAAACCACTGAAAATAAAAAAAAATAATTTACTTAGGCACTAAAAAATACAAGTAAAATCAATTTTTTGAGGATGTTCATATGAAAGTTGAGAATTCAAAAGCAGTATTAATTAAATGGCCAACAATATTTTAAAAAATTTCAATGAAACATGAACAACAATCATTCTTTAAAAACTAAATATCACTTTTGAAAAATTTAAAGTTATTTCTTAATTGCTAACAAAACAGTAATGACAGACACCTACCTTAAATTAATTATTTCAGATTTATATGACTACACATTTTTGAGTTTGGCAGTCCACAAACACAGTCACAGATACAGTGACCAGTTGGCTATAATTGCTATATGAACTGAGGAGAGCAAAAATTGTGTATTTGGTTTGAAATTTTAGATTCAAAATTTAGTATGATCGCAATGTTTTCTCTTACAATATATTTAATACATAGATAAGTGAAAGTAAAAAAAAATTATAACAAATACCTTTTTAACTAGAAATTTAATTAAACTAAATAGGAATATTAAACTTTTTAATTTATGCGAGCTAAATAATAATATTAAACTAAATTAAAAATTTTGTTGGATATCATTATTTAGTATCTCAGTTATCGTTTTTCAATTTGACAGCCCTGACGAATCCCAATAAAGTGGCGTTAACAATAAATATTTTTCTTTTACTATTTTGATAACTTTATTGACTGCCACCCGGACTATCTTCCTACAATTTACATTAAAAATTATTGTAAACTAAAATTATTTATAGTGAAACTTGTTGGATATAATAAGAGCTGAAAAAAAAGTACAATTATTTATTTACCTCGACACCCTTAAACATAAGTATTACATTTATGAAAAATTACAGTCTCATTTATTATTATAAACAACTGAACAAATGGTTCCAGATTTGAATTCAAACTATTCATTTTTATTTCATATAAAAACATTTATTTGACACTTTCCATGTTGCAAAAAATTTACCTAAACTTTGCAGAAATATACTCTTCATGTGCAATAATTTTGGTGATTCTATTCACATTTTCATTTTTATAGCAAAAATTTTCATATCAAAATGAACCAAAAAACTAATTTTTTTACAAAACGGACTAGTTTTATTTAAGAAAACAATTTATAAAATTTAATATATTTGAAGAAAGCCAACATTTTTCAGGGTGCCTAACACTTTTGGCCATGGGTATAAATGTGTATAATTTTGTTGTAATAATGCGATATCATTTGTCAATAAAATTTAGTTCATACATAATTAAAATTACTTTTTCAGTACCTCAGGGAGCGTTTTAAGTTGGATGTGCCCCACAGATTCAGGCAACACACCTTTATGTCTCCTACATTTTGTTCCCATTGTGGATCACTCTTGTATGGCCTTTTTCGACAAGGGCTGAAATGCGAAGGTATTAAAAAAATCTTTTTCTTCATTTTTATTATATCGAAGTACTTATTAGTCCACTAATAAATATCATTTACATCAATAGTTACTAATAATAAAATTATTAATTGAATCCATGCAGTAAGAAATCAACCAACAATATTTGAAATTGTGTTGTATAAGCTATATTGCTAATTTTTCAATAACTTTCATTTCACAACATAAGCCCAAGGTGGAGTGTTCCTCTATGCCATAATTAGATAGAGATAGAACTTTGGAGTTTTGTTGGGAAATGAAGAAATTAACAATTCAGCTTGAAAGACATAACAAAAAAAAAAGTTTGGTTCTTTATTTATTGCATATGTGGATTTAATCAGGAAATATTTATGGCAAACAAAATTTATTATTTTCTTATTAGTTATTTGAAAAGTATATAGTCCATACCGTCGGTTTACA
Source organism: Halyomorpha halys (assembly GCF_000696795.3). Classification (NCBI taxonomy): domain Eukaryota; kingdom Metazoa; phylum Arthropoda; class Insecta; order Hemiptera; family Pentatomidae; genus Halyomorpha; species Halyomorpha halys. Next base: position 1,684,295 of record NW_027116348.1, on the reverse strand, counting down.
AGTGAAACACGTTTATCAGTAAAGATTTTCTAGTTTTGAGTTATTTGGTTATTCCAGTTTAAAATGTTAAAAAGTTAAACTTCAAAGAATTCATTATTATCATAAAAATATGCTTATAAAAAGTAAAATTACTATTTCCATAACCTTAAAAAAAAAAATTATCTACAAATATCTCAAAACTTTGATTTTTTACTTGGTGTATTTTACTTGTAAACCAAAGATATAAAGCAATGAATTTATACTTCAAAATCTAATTGATTTCACACATAACACTGCCTAATCTTTAAACTGTGTGATACCCAGAAATTTTGAAGAAGCTTAGTTAAGGAGTCCAATTTACTAACTCATAGCTATTGTATTTTTAAGTCACTTTCAATAATTACTTGTGATTTCAAATACATCAATTATTAAAACGAATTAAATATAATTAAATGAAAAATCAAAGTAAACAAAATACATAACTTGAGGAGGATTTACAATGATAATAAAAAAGTACATCCTCATGATTGTGATTATCCGTAATTTAATATCTCATAGTTTCATTAGTCTTCACATACATCTACAATAAATTTTATTTGTTAATCTTTGTTTAATTAAAGAAGATATAGTAGGTTTGTGAAAGAGGTTCAGTCGCAAGATTTTTGATACTGGAGTTATTTAGGAAATCTAATTATCTGGTTATTTGACTTGTTATATTATAACTGTAACACACATTAACAATTAGTTAAACATTAAGAATGAAGAATTGTATTCATCCGAAAGTCTAAACATAGTTATTGAACAAATGAATACTTTTGGCATAACTATCACTAAATACAAAGTTTTTGATTTTTTTCACCCTTCAAATTTTTAAACATTTAAGTTTATTTTTAAAAAATGTTACACAATACAGTGTAATATAAAACAAGAAAAAAAAATTTATAAACAAAATTAATAAATATGGAAGCTATAACATTTTGGAATTCCCAACAGTAATTTAATACATTCTCATTAACTATCTCTTTTCTATTTTCAATTAACTTTAATCGTGGTATTATTAGTGTTAATTAAAAAAAAAAACTAACAACTCTCTGGAATGGAAAGCCTAACTTTGAAGAAATTAAGTGACCAGTAGCTCCTAATTGCTTATAACATTTTTTTTTTAATCCTGCCAAAATAACATAACTTATAATGCACTAAAATAGTGTGTTATTAAACTACCTATGATAGCCCGTATTTAGTGCCCAAGTATCATTGCAAACTACAAGTTATCTAGTAGCTGCTAGTCCACTTGTTAACTTATATAAAACATTTTTTAATTTTTTTGTCAATTAGACAATTTTTTATCTAAAAGGCAAAGTATATAAACAAATTTATTAGTTTTTCAATTTCTAAACCTTAATTCATTTACAATTTTTTCTAGAGGTATGACTAAGCAGTAGTGGATAGAATGTGCAGTAATAAAATATGTTTTCTAATATCATTATTTATAATTATAAATAATTATTTAATTAAACTTACACAATTTTTGAGTTCACTGTATTAAATATACTGTTAATCATAAAGAAATCAGACATGTTTTTAATTCAAATTCACTAGATCTTTAAGGTGGTAATTTTTTTTATTCATTCCTATAAATGTAACAACTACAACAAAATCCCCATATTAATAATTCAAATAGTAGGATAATTAATAATAATGAAGGCCTAACGAACCTGAAGGTTCGATGCCAATACCACAGATCGCTCTCTACATACATCCTTCCTGTGATGCCCCTCCTAATCCAATTCTACTAATCAGTTTTAATGCAATCCTAAGTACCTATTTATCAAACTGTAAAGTTAAATCCTTCTATTTTCTTAGTCAATGACAACCTTTTTTTTTTTTAATTATAAAAACAATATACAATAGTTTTAGTCAAATGTCAACGTTAGACTACTGCTTAGTTGAATACAACATACATCTTTCATGTCATATTCTTATTTATAAATTGGTAGAATTTATTATTGTAATAATCTGTTGAAATACAACCCCATTTAACAAGTTCATAAATCTTCATAAGTCCATGAAATGATAATAATTATTTTAACTTTTTATTATAAACTATGAAGATGCCTAGGAGGGTTGCTTTTTGGGCTTAAACATGGTTTCGTATATAAATTTTTCACTTGGCAGATGATAGAAATTAGCGGCATTTTTTAGAGTGGAAACTGAGTTTTGACAGTCACACTCTGGGTCCAATTAACCTTAAAATGAGAAATTAACATTGCCAGATGATAAATTGAGGAGTTCTAGTACCTAAACTGATTGTATTGCTTTCTTTCAAGACAACTGTAAAATTAAGAATCAGGTCTTTCAACGAATGTCTGATTCCTTGGGTGTTATGAGCTGTTATGGGATTGATTAATTTATATTATAATAATGAGTAACTCAGAGGAACATTTATTCAAAGTAAAGTTAAAGTTTCAATGAGAGCGATATTCAACTCAATTTAGAACTATATAATGGGTGTTTTTTTAAGCCCGATAGAACTTGAAATTGTAAAAAATAACACAAAAAATTAAATTGTAATCAAAAATTTTTTTTTATTCGAAAGATCAATACGTGACATTAACATTTGAAAATGATTTCGGGCATATGGGCACCGCGGCTGTTCTTGACGAAGCGCATTCTGGA
>NW_027116348.1:1680765-1681335 GCF_000696795.3 Halyomorpha halys | reverse complement strand
GTTCTATCGGGCTTAAAAAAACACCCTATACAACTCTCGAACCAAATTAGCCTTATAAACAACCGGGTACAATTTTAAACATTATAGGTTAATTTTATTATTACAACAACTTATTTCATCAATTGAAGCTATAACTTTTGTTTTGTAAATTAAAGTAATAACTTGCTCAATGGCAACAACAGTAATCTCATTTTTTTTTTTTTTTAACCTCATTTCTTTCTTAGTTTCTCCCTTTGTTTATTCACTGTTCCGATTTGGATAGGAGTATGATAGTTTTATTGTTTTTTAAACACTTGTGATAATTATTCTTCAAGTTGATTAAAAGTTTTAATTAAAATATTATATTTCAATTAATATCTTGATATTATTAAATTTCTTCAGATATAAATAACAGATTATTACTTGTGATTACTTATTGACTAATAATTATGATGGGGTTAGAAGAAATTTTAATTACACTTATCTATTCACATCAGAACAAATTTCTTCTTTGGAATTCCCATTTTTATTTTTAAAAAATAAATAAAAACAGATGTTATGGAGCATAACTGAAACATATAAGCATTTTCA
>NW_027116348.1:1655612-1680560 GCF_000696795.3 Halyomorpha halys | reverse complement strand
CTCCCTCTCCCTCTCTCCCTCTCCCTCTCCCTCACCCTATCCCTCTCCCTCAACCTCTCTTCCTCCCTCTCCCCATCTCCCCTCTCTTCCTCTCTCCTACCCTCATTTCTTCATTACAAAGCACAAGAGATAAATAGTTTAAAAAATTCAAATTGTTAAGCTTAAGAGGATATTATTGATGATATATTTTTTTAATATTGAACGATGGAGAAGCATCATTGTAATATCCATTAATCATCATTTACGTAGTGCGAGGTGCTTTTCCGTACTGCGTTTTTTAAAGTATTCTCTTATGTCTTTTTCCTTATGTTAGTCGAGATCTTTTGCTGGTCTGTTCTTGATTTGATAACGCGTTGGTACGACACCATTTTCCGAATGCTTGTGAATACACTATGGATCGTCGGAGGTACGTTTAAATTAACAATTTCAACTAACTTTGGGCGAGCAACGCAAGTTCGGCGCGCACACAGAGCGCCGGTATATGCGCATCTAAATGTATGGAAATACTAGCGATGGGCATTGTATTACTAGTTAGATGTCACCTATTAGAATGCTTCTCCTTGAGCCAAGAGTACGGCAATTCCGTTTTGCAATTTTAGAAATAATGAATCATTGTTTTCTCTGTAAACGTCCCTGGCTGTTGTTAGGAACAAGTTTCTTCTTATTATTTTCCCCGAAAACGTAGCTGAATTCGTTTCAAAAAATAACGAAACCTTATAGTGGGCATGGGTGATTGATTAGGCCGTATTATTTTCTACATGACTGAGTCATTCTGCTAGAACTGGTGAATCAGTTCTAGTGACTTTGGAAGTAACCGAGTCGTCCAACTATCGTCCTGTGCCAACAAATGCTTAAAGGTAATTAGTGTAATGGGATACTGTAATGTCCACAAGCTGTAAAGTAAAAATAGGTAATGTACTCTCGTAAACTGGGACTACTTTTCCGACAAGAGTTTCTGTGCGAAGGAGGGGTAGCAGATATTTAAATTTCTCAACAGTTTTGACCTCATTTCTCAACTTACCGGCGGTCTGTAGAGTATACACATATTTGTTCTTTCTCCAAATATTTTTTGGAAAATGAACCTCTTTAAATAGTGTTTATTATAAATATTCAGTATAATAATCTCTTTGAGTCATGTTTTACCTAAATATTAATAATTCGTAGTTTTAAGTAAGTTTTGAAATTAATGTGGGGGAGGGGTAGGGGGGAGGTGAAGAGAGGTGGCCATCCTTTACAACTAGTTTAGTGCGGTTTTTAAACTTATTAACCCATCTGCGCTGCAGATAATTACAATCTGGTTTTAATTTTATTATTAATAAAATGCTATATATATTGTATTATTCATAAAATTGCTTGATGGCTAGATTTAAGGTTATTCTTTGTGATCACTAATTTAAAGACTAATGTTTTTATTTTCGTAACATTGCGGTCAATGTGAGCAAACATAAAGTTAATAGTACTTTCTGTAGCCCTTTAACAGAATAAGCACGCGACCAATTTTCATCAATTTCCTCATAAGGCTACGTCTTAATTGGACAAGCACAACGCGATGATTGCTTAGTCAAACTAAAAAAATCAAATATATGGGTTATAATTAATATTTGAACAGTGTTAATGCATTTCAAATGTTCAATAATATTATATCATAATTAAACATGTTACATATAATTGATTTTTTTGTCTCAGTAGGCGATTATCACACTATCCTTGCTCAGTTAGGAACTAATTTCAAGCTCACACCACTTGAAGTGTCATCTATACCTTTGTTATTTTAAGTCCGTCGTCCAGTATGCATGATATATTATATAACTGTCACAAAGTTACTATTTTAAAATTCATATTTTCAGATGATATTTTACATTATCAAATATTTAATTATTAACATTATAAAACACTGAATAATAATTGGTGATGAATATACATTAGAAAATACCTGTATTTCTTTCAAATGTTTTTTTTAATAATTGAAAGCTTGTGGAATACCACTTGTCGGTTTCTAAATATAGTCTACCTAAAATAGTTAACTTCTAGGATGAAAAACAAGTCGTTGTTTTGGACCTCGATAAAATGGGGCAGCACTATCACGAAATTAAAAAACAATGCTCTTATATTGATAACATTCTCACGGTAGTGGCATAGATTTTAAATCCATTAAAAACTATAACTGTCTAAAAGTTACCCCACTTGTCACAAAGTTTATCGCTAATCTATTTATTTATTTTTTAAATCTGTTTTCGGCGTATGAAAGCCTAGCTTTTATGGTAACTAATACGTAATATTGTCGTGATAAGATGGATGGATAGATGAATAGGTGGACTGTTCGTCTGTTGTTAGGCTTAGAATTCAACAAAAATAAAAAAATTCGCCACGTAATATAAAAGAAAAGTTACAAAATTGGGGTCTCGTGTATACTATACCGCAAAACTAACTATGTTTATGTGGCTTAGAGCAATAAAATAGTTCAAGGAAATATTTCACTTATATACATATATCAACCTAGTAATATGTATGTACATATTATACGATTAAATAAATAAAGGAGGTTACGAAAAAAAATAAAAAAAGTTCCAAATTACAAATTACGAAAAATAATTTTGAAAAGCTGAAACTGAAGTTTTTCAGAAACAATGATGGACAGATGGAAATATGATTTATATGGTATGAAAAATAGTAGTTACAGGGTTTTCTGAAAGCATTGTTTGTTTTTGCATGTAAAAGTTTCTGAAATATTGCCTGTCAAAATTTAAAGAAAGAGAAGAAAAATTGTTGTTACAAAGACTAGACCCTGGTGTTCTTAGACCAAATGTTTTCTAGAAATTCGCCTACAAGGTGAGGCTGCGGATGTGGGATCACCGGTTTCAATGACACTTTTTTAGGCGGTACTAGGTGGAAAAATATATAATACACATGTCCGAGGATTCTTGCCAATGCGTCTTAAGAGGAGGACATAATTTTTTTTTTAATAAATTACATAAAGTTATATCGCAGACTCTTCTTCAAAAACTTTAAGTGAACTTTGTATAGAGGTTTCTTTGTCACCAAGTGTGATGTCGCGTTTATTGTTTACATTGCAATCTTGTCTTGGATCCCAAACCCTTTTATAGTTCAGCAAGATTTGCTCTATGGCCAGAGGTATCCTTGCTGGGCTTTCAGGTCGGTGAGTACCTTTAAAATAAACGTGAAATAACCAACAAAAAACTTCGTGACGTTTTATAATTTTTCGACAGTTTTCCAGATCTGGGAAGTATATTTGATTTTCTGATTTTAACCCCATCTTTTATGTTTCACTCAGTCACCAACGATCTGTACATGATTTTTCACGTAAATACCCCAATACAGTATAGTTGTCTTATTTACTTGTTTGACCTCGGTGACGGGATGTTTCCTAGCAACGTCTCAATAACCGTGTAAACATTAATTCATTCTGGGATGATAAATTTGTAATAAATAGAGTCTATGCCAATAGGATATTAAACAAAAGACTTTGTTGTAGAACATTCATGAACAAAAATTGTTGCTATAATAAACTTCTTCCTATTCTTTGTAATTTTGTACAAGTAAGGTAGCGAAATTAATATAATTGTAAATAATAATAAAGATGAGTAGTTATTTAACGATTTACAGAGATTAAAATAACTATTAAAAAAGACATCCTAATGCTAAGTTCGCAACTAAATTTGGCCGTGTTCAAAAATACAACCTTAATGGAAAACTGGCAGCTGCTTGGAAGGAGTTGCTGTTTTGCCGTCTATAGCATTTAATATGACGCCCAAAATAGTAATACTTTCGTTATAATTTGCCTTGGACCGCCAAAAAAGATGTTTGCTAAAACTGACCTGAGTGGGTTTCATGGATATTTGCGATTCTGAAAATATCAAGTAGATTAAAAGAAAATCATCATTCTGCGCTGTTTCCAGTCATTATTGAGAAAGAAATTCAGAATTTATGTGTTAAATATATGATCTAGTACAGAGGTAGTCACACTTCTTTTTTTGTGCCGTTGCCGTTGGCTGTACTCCATTCTCGATTTCCGATCAAAATAGCTATTTAGCAAAAACAAAATGATCTTCAATTGAAACGCTGCCAACTTCGGACAGGTAAAGTTATAGCAACAATAGACCTGCTGGCTACTCCTGCAGACAGACTGACCAGGTGGGGGCAGGTACTGGAGAGCCCAAGTGGGGGGTGGGCCAGCGGCCAGTCTGCGCCGCGATGCCTTACTACCCGGAGTTAGGGTACTATCTGCCTATGCCATATAGCATATGGCCTGCCAGGCCGATCAGGATGGACACGGCAGACATCGATGTAAATAAGCCTAGGAGGATATTCCACAACAGACCGGAGCAGACTCTCCGAAGGGGAAGGTCAGTAGTCCGAATCAGAACAATGCGGCGGCAACCACGTCCCTCACCCGGTGCCCTCCTCGTCGAGAAATTCATCATAAAGGAGAAGAAGCCAGATTTCGAAAAACCCGCCATTAGAGCGCACCAAGCGGATTTTATTGGAAGTCGGCCCAGGCTGGATCTAGCACGAGTCGAGAGTGAAGTGCGCGGGCGGACTGAGATTGATAAATTATCCGGTGTGAAAGATTTCGGCGGGTCTTCGTCTAAGGGTGTTAAAGACTCTGGAAATTATAACTCCAAAGAAGAAAGCAGAAATGGAAATGATGATGACATCCCTGAAAAAGTAAGTGAGAAGTTCCAAATTAACAAATCGGATACACATACACAAAGCATACTAGAAAATAAAATTGAACTAACGGAAGTAAATGAAAACGAAGAAGATAATGCTGAAGATCAAAATTTCACAATTGTGAATAGCATAAAAGAAGAAAACAGAGACGAGGCAGATATCGAATTACAAAACAACAGTGCAAATAGTACTGTAGTAGAAACTGAACCGCATTCGAATTCTGAAACAAATAAACACGAAAAATTGAACTGTGTTTCAGAAAGTAGTATTTGTGACTCCCAAAAGAAAAATATTCAAGAGAATGGTAGTGCTGACTCTAATGGCCAAGTAAACATAACCACACAAAAAGTAAAAAACAAACCTCCTAAATCGAAAGTAATAGAAAACGAAAAATTGTCAAATAAAAGTTTGCAGCTTAAAAATTGCGAACTCATCGAAAAAAACGATTCAAAGGATTCGAATTCTCTCAAACAGATTTCTGAAAGCGTATCGGTAACTTTAAAAACAACTCCTTTACAAAATGGTGATTTATGTACTACAGACAATAACACAAATGAATCTGCTAAGAAAATCTTAGTTAAAAACACCGTTGAAGCAGCCAACGATTCAGCATCAGCCACATTTACGCTTAACATAAAAACCGCTAAAAGCAAGAAAGACATAACAAAAGACAATATTTGTAAAATCGAAGATAAAAAAATTGTTTCAAAGGAAAGTGATGATTTGACATCAGCGCAGACTATTAAAATCAAATTAAACGGCAACAAAAAAGATGGAAATCAAAGTTTAAATGGAATCACTATTCCTTCTAAAACCATTGTATTAACACCCCCTGATAAAAGTTCTGATACTATTTCATTGAAACCTACAGTGTACACTACAGGTGTAGCTGAAAAGAAAGAGAAAAACGACATTACTACTGGTAAAGAAAAAGTCCAAAAGACAACCAAAGTAAACAAAGAGAAAAATACATTAAAATTAATAAATGAAAGGGGGTTAGCAACCGGGGATAAAGTGAATAGCATCAACCTTGAAACCGACGCCAAAATAAGTAGTGCCCCAGCCAATAATAACTCTACGTTAAATCAAAAGACACTACCAAAAGCTTGCCAAAGTGAATCCGAAGAACTATTAATCGCAAAGCAACAACAAAACCTTCCAGAAAAAAATACACAATGCTCTGCGGCAACAGATGTAGAGAAGAAAATAGTTCAAGATCAAGAAGTCAGAGTAGGTGAGGTAAACAAATCGAAAAATCTTAATAAAGTAAATGAAGATCTAGAAAAAAGTGTAAAGGAGGATCTTCGTCAATCTAAAGAACAGCTTCCAGGTAAGTGTGAAATAACAGTTACAGATTGTGAAAATTCAGAATCAGGGGCTGAGAAATTTTCTGTTGACAAGAACAATAATTCACAACTAAGTAGTGTCAGTATAAAAGATAAGGGGTACGAAAGTGGTTCTGAACTATCTTTAGAAGAAGAAGAAGAGGACGAAATGGAGGAGTCCGGTGTGAAGAAAAAGAAGAAAAAAATAATCGTAAAAAAGAAAGTAAACAAACCCCCAAACGGGAAAAAACAAGATGATACTAAAGAAGCCAAAACTGGTAACATAAAACGGCAGGAAAAAAGGGTAAGTCTAGTCGACGAGCAATTGTCAATACCCTCCGTGGAGAGAAAGAGGTCAATAATTGATGACATTATCGAACAAGAAGCGGCGTATTTGGATAGCATGATCCAAGAAGAAATGAAAGATACTGGTCGTCGAAAATCATCTCTAGGTTTCCCAGCGATTACATCGATTCTCGAAGGCGAAGTCGGTCGTAATGGCGAGCAGGAAAAGAGTGCTAAACTGGAGCAGCTTGAGGAGCATAGTACTGAAGAGGATATGAAAACTGATGAAAAGAGTGATCTAGAAACAAAGAAAAAGAATAAAGTGAAAAAAATGACTTCAGATACAACTTCAGGGGAAGAAAGTGGCAAAGATGTCAAAGACAAGAGGAGAGACCTATGGAGAGCCAAGGCGGCCCAACGCTCTGGAAAAACATTGGGAAAGTTCTTCAAGGGCAAGGTCAAGAAGGAATCTTCAACTTCGTCTGAAGAAGGTAAAAATATACTGGACTTTGCAATTGGAATTTTATTATCAATGATGACAGAATGACATGGTTTCAAGTAAGTAGATCAACTCCCAAAAAGCATGGTTTTTTGTTAGAAATAAAAGGAAACGAGCAGTGGGGGAAGAGGAGCAATAGTTTTGTTCTATCGCTAAAAGTGAGGTAAGAATTTATATCACGTCATGCATTTTTGAACTAACTTAAAATAATAACACACCACTTCATGAGTATAACGTTTTCACTGTATATTAAGGAAAAAAATAATTACAAAATTACGTTCTTGAAAGCCTATTTACCATTTTAAAACTATAAATACTCACATTTCTCTAGAAAGATAAAAATTTAATCTCAATCGTACAAAAGACCGTTTTCATAAATCCGCAAGGAATAAGAACGTAATTGAGAACTTTACTTTAAAAAATTTATTATTAGCATTAAAAATAAATCATAGAAATAATGTTTAATTTTCCATCCGTTGATTTAAAATGAACACTACTTTATTCACAAAAAAAAAGTTTATATGTATTTGACCACAGTTGAAACACTTATACCTAAGTAGATAAATACTTGTAATTAAACATTTTTTCTAATACTGATGTCAAATTTTATTCTATTCTTCTAATTTTTTGTAAATTAGATATTTGTGCCTCTTAGAACCAGATTTACTAAATAAACGTATTGTAAGTATTTTTCTAGATGGGCCAGTTTTTAAGAAAAAAAATCTTCGAATTAACCAAGTAATATTTTCACTGTAAATAATACAATATTTAAAGAAATCTCGAAAAAGGTCACCTGTAAAAATTAAACAATAAATAAACAGAAAATATAGAATGACAAAAGTGAAAAATATCTTATATAATTAGATTTTAAAAAAATTTCAGGCTATTATATAATGAATAGTAAAATCTCAGGATATGACTGATACTTGTCAAATCCAAATCTTGCACTTTTTGTTGCGCCAAAGATGATTTTTTGAGTAGGCACGTCTTAATTCATAACTGTTTTACCACGCAAAACAGGTAACATCAGGCTTTACTTGAGTAATTTTTTTCCCTAAATATGAGTTTTTTAGATTGATGAGAAATTTATATATGGCGTACTGATAAAGGTTTTTCATAAATTTTTTTTTCCTAGCCATTACAATTATCATTGTAAAAAATGAAATAAATTCCGCCACTTGTTGACTTTACTTTGTCTATGAATCTTAGTACAGAACTACCAATCGTATTTACCCCGAGGTCCATACATTTGTCTTCCTGCCATACAAAACAAGTTAGGTCTGTCCATATCTAGACAAACATCGTTAAGTTCATAATAAGTATAAATATGTCTCTGTTTACGATAAAAAAAACTACCCCACTTTGTCGCTAAACAAAATATGTCACTATTCAAGAAAACGATTTGAAAAAACCTCTTGAAAATAATTAAACAACTAAAAATATGGCATTTTATAAGAAAGATTGAGTACAGTTTAATACCAGCACATCTGTTCTCTAATGAAAAATTATGGAAAATGAAGATGTGTCATTCTCTATTGTGAAATTACACTATTTTTGGAACACGTTTAGCTAAAAATACGAATAAAGCACTACTCATTTTTGATTTATGCCACTATTCATAGCGATATGTTGAATATTGAAAATGGAATGTAGTGGGGTATATTAGAAAGTACATCTTCAAACAGAACTAAATTCTGTATCTGAGATGATAGAAATTCAAAGAATAATATTCCTATGAAGTTACAAGAGAAGTTAAATTTACAATGGACCTTTTATTGGTTGTTGTAGTGTTACCTTTCTTTCTCTACCATAGGCATTGTTATAATTAACTCATTTTAAAATTTGTTATCGTACTTAAGAACTTTAAAATAATACTCTAGAATAATATTAATAATTTCTTATGCCGCATGAATAGTATAAATAAATAATGTGAATGGATAGGCCATGTCGTTATTAAATTTTAATTAGTTTATAAAAGCTCAAAGAATTCAGTGCCTCATGCATAAATGATGTATAAAGCATATCAAGGAAGTCTGCCAAGACCGAAATATTCTATATCAAACATCACAAAATCTAAAAACCTTTGTTTTGCCAAATTTTTTCTCTCTTATTAACTAGCGAAATCTTTCCTAATAATAGTGCTCTTCCATCTATGATTCTATAGTTATATGAAATCTGTTTTTTTTCTAATATAAAATTCTTTAATTCTTTAAAAATTTTATAATGCAATAAAGCTTGGATGAAGGTTCGATTGTTGAGTTTGTATCCTTTACTCAAATTCACCTCTTCGATACATGGTTTAAAATTAATTAATTAATTATGTAATTGATCATTGCCCTATTTTAAAAAAAACAGCTCGTTTCCCAAAATCGCCGTACGATTTATAATTTACAATAATATTTTTTTGAAGAAGTTAAATGAGGGAGTAATTTTATGCTGGGTAAAGAATAAGGGATTACGAAGATAATGAATGATTTAGGTGTAAAGTAACATGTAAATGTTCAAAAGGAAGATTGAAAAGTAGTTGGGAGGATTGTATTGTCTCGGATTGATATTTCTGCTGGGTCAGAATCAAGTAGATAATTATACAAATAGATAAATCGATATAAAATATAAAAGCAATAAATAAATGTATTTCAAATTTATTTATGGTTTGAGACGAAGAATTGTTGTTTTAAAAAATCGGTTTGATCCTTTTTCTCAACTTTCTATTTTTTACCTCCATTCTTTCAGCCATCATCGGCGAAAAATCTTTAGTCCTAAAGTCTTATTTTCGTTTAATTTATATATTATTAATGTTACAATTACCAAAATAACATATTATAAAATATATACTTATTTGTAATAATATTTTTTTCATGAACTAGTAAGCCCAAATATTAAAATAACCATGTTTTTGTTTTCATCGCTAGCAAAATGTAATTCTTATTTTAAACTTTATTTATGTTCTTTTTTTTTTTATTATTAAATGTGAATTTGAGACTATATAATCTAATGACAATGACCTTGGAATTGTTGTAATCGAATTAAGGACTTTGAAAGCCCAACATACAAATGTAACGAAAGTTACGTAAAATAATTAAAATTCGAAATTTTGAAACATTTACTATAAAAATTTTAAGTGATCCTTTACTTCATTTTTGAAGAGTTTGTTCAACTGAATACTTTCTCAATAATTTAAACAAAATCTTTAAAACAGAACATTTCATTAAAATAAATATTAGTTGAGTCAAAAGCTAGTTAAAAACACAAGTAAATAACGAATTTCTTTTAAAAATTTATTATTATTAGGCAAATATTTACTCATACACTCACATGGGGGGAAAAGGACTACTATTTCAATGGTAATTCGTCTTCCGCAATTTAAGATTAATACATTTTCAGAATAAATGAATTAAGAAATGTTCATTTCAGTCATTTTGAGCTGGACAATTATTTATTTTATTTAAGTCGCTTTAAGTGATCAAAAACATTTGAAATCGTTAGTTTTAAAATGGAATTTTTCAACAGTTTTTTTTTTTTTACTATACAACTAAATAAAATAATTCATATTTATAAATCCTGCTATCTGCTTATTACGATTTTTGACTGTTTTTGAAAAAAAACAATTGCTGAGTTGATTTAGACAAACAATTGTCTCTATCGTTATATAGAACCATGTGAAGGTACTAATGTAATTTAAACTAGCCATTCAGCATCGTAAAATAGGAGAAGGAAGATTCAGAACTAAGATATTTTTTCCCCCTCCGTAAAAATCAGTTTTTTCACTTATATAATTTAGATTATATTTCATATTTTTTATTATTCAGAGTCATAGAAAGGTTATTGAACATTAATTTATAATAATTTATTATACACTATGAAGATGTTATATATTTTTGCTATTATCAATGTCTAGTTTTTTTTTTATATTTATAAATATTTTAGTGAATTATACAATAATGATTTGTGGGAATTTTAATTGGATCAAACTACGTTCCTGTTCATTAGTAAATTTTGTCGTTTTCGCTAATGATTATATTCTTGTGAAGACAACCTACTTTGTTTTCGTGCATCTTATCACAAAATATTTGAAGCGGTTGAATGAATGAAGTACTTGCGAAACCCCTTGCATCAATTATAGGGATACTGAAAATTTGGCGAGTTCCCACTATGTTAAAGTAAGCTCGTGTTTAGAGAGCATTCGGTCGTAAAAATTATTAACAGTATGTAATGAATGAAACGGCAAATGAAAATTTTTACAATGTTAAATTGTTTGTCAATTCTAATTTTTTACCTTCAAACAGCAGTCGTTTATTAACCTAACATAAAAATTCTCATATTGAGAAAACAAATTTTCTGAAGATTCTTTTAATAGTTTCTGAAATCAGTTTTAAAAAAAGCTGCAAATTCAAAAAACATCATTTCATAATAAATTTTAATTACCATATTTTACAACCGAACGGCTCAAATAACGGAAATACGATAGAAAATTTGCCGTGAATTGACTTGGTATTTGGAGAAATGCTTTTTGGGGCAGATAATGATAAATTGATAATTTTTAAAAATAGGTGAAGTAAATATGAATTTAAATACCATAGTGACACTTATTAATTACATGGATAAGTTCAGAATTTATCACTTTTTTTTATGACCGCCTTCCTGGTCATTTCTGACATACGAGGTGAGGGATGGGGAGGGTTTATCTAGAGGTAAATATACTCTAACCATGGTGAGGGGTCAAATTTTCATTTCGTGGGACCGCCACAGAAATAAAAGTCGACCTCCCAGGCCGGATTCGAACCGGCGCCGATACAGTCACTTAACTCCCTTAACTTCAAATAACTTTTTGCTTATATATGTATTTGTAGTTATTATCTTTCTTATTTTTGTTAAGTTGATCTATTAAAGAAATCCTATATGCTAAGTAAATTTAAATACACTAATGACTCGTATTGTCTTAATTAGTTACATAACGGATACAGAGTCAGTCACATTTTAATGAACAATTGAGTGGAGGTACAATTCTACAAATATATATTTCGTGAACAATTGAATTCAATGATTATGAACGTGATTAACACGATGACGATTACCCCAGTCAGTGATTTAATATACAAGGCTTTCAATGATTATTCATTCCTATTTTAGAGTGAAGAACCCTTTTTTTAATTTATGAAAAATACCATAGTTTAATGTTTATAAAAATCTAACAAGATGCTAAGGATAGTTAAAAAAATTATTCCAAGAAAAAATCTTATTTTATTTCCAATTGTTACAAAACACCTTCTACCTCTCGTGTCTTCAATTATTTTTAAATATTTATTGATAGTTATTATCTTTCTTATTTTATTAAAGCTAGTAGATTAAAAAAAAACCGTAAGTCAACAACATTTAAATACCATAATAACTCGAATCGTCTTAGTTGCTAACATAATAGATTTAGAATCAGTCTCATTTTATGGAGGAGTGGATGAAGGTGTTGTTTTACAAACATAGAAATTTGTAAAAAAACAAAAAAAATTAATTAAATGATTTTGAATTCTTATTTTAGACAGAAAAATTCGCTTATTGATTTCTGAAAACTGCCAAAAGTGAATGATTACAAAAATCAAACTTTCTGCCAAAAATATTTAAAAAATTCCTTTTTCTTATTTTAATTCTTTTTTTTTTAAACATTAGGTAAGACCTTTATCCATTCATTTCTACAATAATTATCCGTTTTTGAACCATTATGGCTTATTGCCTGGACTGTTTTTTTTATTATTAATTTTTTTTTTTTTTGCGAAAATCTAAATCGTCATGACTTTTCGGATCCGTGAAATTTCTCTGATCATCGGTTCATTTACAGGTGAAATTCCTGACTATTTCTTGCAGTGCGCAAAGGATAAGTCAGTTGCTATGGATACGATTGAATACGTGGTTACGAAAATATTTACTAAACGGAACATCTATACTTTACGATTTCAAGGTCTAAGATGTAAACAATATCGGGTCCAAATTGGAACAATCTGGATTGTAGCCAAAATTACAATGGGGCATGAAGTTCTAATTTCTGCTTCGACCTAGAAAATTCTTCATCACTTTTTCTAACCTCACCTGAAACTATTAATGCATATATTCGACCATCTACAAGTAGTTCAATATAACTGGGTCACTGGGCTTACCTTACGATCTTTCTGCCAAATGGGTTGAGCTAACATTGTGAAGGTCGTTGTGAAATGAGCGTGGCATAATGCATATATGAAATATGATCTTACATGATCTTAATCTGCTATATATAAATAAAGTTTCTGCAACAACAATTTAGTGTAATTAGGCCAAACTAAATCAGTAAACGCCGATAATCTTTCACATTGGAGTAATCAATTAGAAAAGGATAAAATAATTATAATAATTACCCGATTTATTAAATATAATAAACCAATTATATTGTATTGAACAATGTGAATAATAATAAATATGTGTAATTAGGCAAAACTAAATCTGTAATTAAGTAAAATGCAAAAATTATCTTCCACATTGGAGTGATCAAATAGGAAAGGATAAAACAATTTTAATAATTCCCCAATGAGTTAAGTAAAATAAAGCAATTATATTTAATTTAATGTGAATAATAATAATTCACTTCAATTAGGCAAAACTAAATCAGTAATAAAGGAAAACTCAAGATCTCCTGGGGATTGATGAGGGAGGTAACCTAAGAGGTAAATATTGTTATCTAAATTACATCTCTGAAGGGAAATTTAAAAACCATCGACTAATGTTTCTTTCATTAGGACTTTCTTTACCAAAAGCTCAATCGATATTACCTATTACTTAGTAAAATGACCATGAAGAAAAAAAAAAAGATTCACTCGAAAATGAGATATATCCATCCTCAAGTTTAAAATCTACTTGATGAAATCCATATGGTTCCTCCTCCAAAATCATTGTTGTTCATAGGAGATTATAGGAATTTTCAAGAGAGAGTGCTAGATGTAGTAAAAAGTCCGAATTTATTTATTTTTTCCTTGTCAAAGTCTAATACTGGATATAGTATTATTTTAGTTCTATAAGCTTAATAAATCAAACATATTTAAGCAATGCTTTCATCCAATAATTCTTTCGGACTCCATATCCATAACCAATATTTTCTAAGATAATTATTAACATTACTAAGATAATTTTTATCAATTTTTGTCTCAACACATTTTATTTTTGTTATATGTCCGACGTTTATACATATAACGTTGTTATATCGCCGAAACGTCGGGCTTATAATAAAAATAAAATGTGTTGAGACAAAAATTGAATTATTTATTTAAACTAAATTAAACAGTCTCAAGAAAGTGTAAAGATTATAAATATTACTAAGATATTTTTTTTAAATTTTCAAAATACTTATTTATTATGTCTATTTCAATAACTACAAGCTTATAATAGAAGACAATATGGACATTTTAAAAGATATCTTAGTGAAAAACAGATTGAAACAAATCGAAAACGGGGATGCATGAATAAATGAATGCATTGCAAATCATTCATTAAATTTCCTGAACTGGTCTTATAAGGATTTTATCTGAGGAGGGCAGAGAATTAGTAAAAAAAATGGTTATCCTAACTAAATATAATAACTATAACTAATGTTAGTGCAATGAGAAAAAAATTCCGATATAGTTCGAGTGATGAAAATTGCTAGACTGAGATGGGTAGGACACGTTGTTAAGATGGGCAGTGAGGACCCACCAAGGCAATTAGTGATGGAGCCACTCCATGGTACCAGGAGAAGAGGAAGACCAAAGCTACGATGAGCTGATGGTGTTGTTGCTGATGAAAAAAATATGCAGGAACTTCTGAATTGGATGGCGGCTGCAAGGGACTGAGACAATTGGCAGAAGTTGTTGGAGGAGATCAATGATTGGACATCGGATTGTATGTATAGCCACGCTAGTAGTAGTAATGTTAGTGCATTACGTTCTCTGGACTAAAATGCATTATATATAAAAAAGGCCCTTTTGAGCTGTTTTAGAAATAACTATTATGAAGAACAAGTAATCAGTTAAATAAAAAAAAAATTAATATAGCTTTGGGAAATAAATAATAACTGAAAAGAGCGAATAATTTAAAAGAAGTAAATCTTAGACATATTCAGTCCTTGTGCGTTCCTTAACCCTGAAGAAAGCTCTTCAAAATCTCAGACCTAAAATATTTACGCACCTGAATGAACTTTGAAAATTTTCAAGTTTTTAACGTTATGGAACAAATTTGGTTCCGTTTCTGTCTGACTGTAGTCAAATTTTTGTTAAGGCATAATCGATTGGACCATTAATCCAATCGATATGAGATTATCTGTGATTTTGTGGGTTGGTATCTTCCTGATCTATTTCGATTTCATCAGATTCCGTCCACTACTTTCACTAATGCATAAGTAAACTTATTATTCTCGGCACACATATATTGCAAAAATGGCCCACTCAAATTTGGAGAGAAGCTCGGGATTAGCATTGTCATGGTTAAATATAAATATCATAAAATTCCCTCCCCTACTTTTACTTCACCATGCACTAAAGTATTTTTTTTTTTTACAAACATGTTTCAAACACGGCTTCCTCTCCTGGATTTTATTCTCTAACGACAAATCGAATTTATTAAAAAATAAAATTTATTAATTTAGGTAAATATGTACCTATTTACCTAGTAGAAATGGAGAAGAAGCTAAACTGACCATTTTACGTAACAAACTTTTTTCATGTTGCGTTGACTGATTCTCGGCAAACATTATAACAACACAGTCGTCTACCCATCACCTCTACTACACAAGAAAATTACCTTTTCTTTACAAACAGAAGTACACTGAGAATAAAGAAAATTGATAAATTTACGACACTTTTTCCGGGTTCCGAACCACTATTTTGTGGACTTATGCTTTTGAAATAATTAATCTAAGAAATGGAACTATGAAATGAAATTTAATCCTGGGACATCTAGTACTCTAAGAATAAATATAATGATCATTTGAGTGCTTGTTTTCTGGCATAAAATAGTTTAATAACTAAGTAATGACATAATCAATATAAAAAATAAAAATAAAAGTCCTGAAGTTTCTACACTTGATATTTATAGATACTTAAAACATAAAGTAAAAAAAAAAAAAGGTTGACAATTCGATATTGAAAAATACAGACTGATATTGAAATAAATAATAAATAAAATATGTAAATGAAAAAATATATATCATACATCCTATTTTGTGGTCACAAATTTTTGGAAGATTGTTAGTTCAGGAGTAGAAGAAATCGTTTATGTTTAAATGCGGTTGATCTAGGGATTTTATGGATGGATATGGGTATAGAATTCCAAAAGCAGGTTACACGGATTACAAAGAATTTTTTGAAGGGATCAGAAGGAATATACAAGTTTGTGGGTTGGGATCTGTGTTTAAGGAGTGGACATATAAACACGTGGTAACGGAATCGACGATTTAGGGCGGCTTTTTTAGTTTTAAATGTTCTAAAGAGATATTCTCCGAGGAAGTATTTCCGAAGAAAAAAAGGGTGGAACTACTTGATTCGGCGTACCAACCGGAGAGTATGAAGTAATAGTAGAGTATGAAGTAATGAAGAGTATGAATCTAATAAAACAATGCATTACTCTCTTAAGTCTCATTTCTTGCCTATTTGATAATGGATTGTCGATTGAGGTAGAAGGGAATTAAGAAGATACATGGAACCGATGAGGATGTTTCAGCATTAGGCCTGAGATCATTGTTTGTTGCCCATCCGTTGATGCTATCTATGTCTTCTTGCAGTTTGCGGATCGCCTCGAGCATTAAGGCAGAATAACATGACAGGTAAATTTGTTGGTCATTTGCGTATAGTGGAGAATAGAATCAGGGAGCTCATTAATAGGGGTATTCATGATCTTTATTTTAACATGTTAAAGCGTGTTTAATGGAGAAGTATTTCTTTCTTTTACCATGTTAGAACAATAGGAGTATTTACGATCTTTAGTTTGATATGTTAAATGGAAAAAGTCACGTCAAATGGAGAAATATTTCCTTCGTTTACCATTTTAAAACGATATTACATGTAACATGGTTGAGGGTCTGTTACTAGGTCTGTGAAATGGAGAATGACGCCACGCAAAAGACCAGCTAGTCACCATTTTGTTTGTTGTGTTGGGTTGCTTGCTCGTTGTTTGTGGTTTGATTGTATTAGTATTACTTAGGATTTTTAAAAACTAATATAGCAATGGACGACACAAATAATAGTGTAATGGCAGTTGTCAATTAGTCCATTTTGATTCTCTTCCTCAGAAGTTAGAATATCAACAAGACTTCATCGGTAGTCAAAGTTTCACTTTTCGCTCAATTTAGGCATCTTGTAATAAATTATTTTAATCAAAACATAGAAGAAAAGAATACCATGAAGTTTTGGAAGGAAATGTTATAAAACAAATAGCTCAGAAAATCCGCTAGAAGCTATCATGCATTTAACATTTAATATGACTTTAAATAGGGCTGCTCACAATCCTATACTAATAACATTTAACATTTTCCATTTATTACATCATGAATACCCCTACTAATAACATTTAACATGGTGAAACATTTTCCTTTTATCACATCATGAATACCCCTATTATATATTGAGAAAAGTTGGGAGTGAGGAAACAAAATTTTTTTAATACATATTTATTGAAATTTACAACTGTACATTATAATACATTGAGTAAATTTGATCTCAGTTATAATGGAGTGATACAGGCGTGTAGAGAACTACCCATTTATAGCACTCTAATGACGTTTTTACACTAGCAGGTCTCGTGACCACCTTCTTTTTAGGCGCTTCGGAGGGTTGTCAGTAATGGAAGAGGATGCAAGGTTAGAAACTAGTGGGTTTAGGTGGTTAGGGAGTTTATAATGTAAGGGATGATATCTGGTTCGGGCTAGATCGGTTACATAGGGAACATCAAGGTCTTTATGAATGATTTTAATTGTGAAAAAGTAAGGAACATTAAAGATTTTACGAAGGATTTTGGATTGGATACGAGAGGAATTCGAAGGTTTAGTGGAGCCCCAAAGCTCAACTCCGTACGTCCAGATTGGCCTTCTTACAGTCATGTAGATCAATCTTTTGTAATGAGTTGGAAGTTTAGACCATTTGTAAGTAAGTGCTGTAATATTCGAAATCTACGTGCAGTAAGAAAAACATAAAAGGAAAAACCTATCGTAATTTTTTTTTTTTTAACTTGGATTAAATAACAGAGATGACACGTTTGAAAATGGTGACGCATGTAGATTTGACACCGTTAACCTAACAACAAATAAAAATGCGATTTGGTTGCCAACATTGCGATTGACACATGCAGCACTGGCTGATACTGAACATCAGCTGGGATAGTGATTATTCCTTATTCCCCAAAATTCAACCTCCATATTCTCCATATCTAGAAATTTAGATCTAATCTTAAGGCTAGTGATAGACAAACCAAAATTTTTTAGTTATTAAATAAATAGGACTTGTAGAGGTCAAGCTTCTATCATAATTTTTAAAAAAACAGCTTTCTTAATTAAAATCATTATATTCTTCATTAGAATAATATTTACTGCTCGATATTACGATGTAAATGATAAATTATTAAGAAGATTTTTTTTTAAATAATGGTTCACGTTCAGTAATTCAATTCATTGCTCCAACATTATCAAAATATTTTTGAAGTTGAAATTGAACATTTAAGCACTAATGGTAGTTTCTTTTAATCTTATTGAAGATTAATTTCCATATTTTAAATTTGTTGTTAGTAAACAAAACTTTTTTTCCGTATTTTAGTATATTTATACTATAGTAGTTAGTATATTCGGATTTGGAGGGGCGTCACTGAATAGGTCTATGTATAGAACGATTGGTGGTATTATTATTGGGTTTAGTGAATCTAATTTTTATTTTTTACGGATAGTATAAGCGATACCAAATATTCAAAACACTAAAGGGTAATTAATTAATAAAGAATAGATAATTTCTGTATGGCTGACCAGCGATTTAAGTACTTCGCTTGCTACTTTTATTATTTGCATCATTAGACGTGGTTGAACTTTATTGAGGTGCATTAGAGTTTTTAAGAATATAAAACTAACTAGGAAGTTTTAATTTGACTGATAACGATTCTTGTAATTGAATTCGCCCACACGGACCCCAGACCGGAACTGGGTGGGCCAATTAGCAAACAGAGTTAAATTTGTCTTTTAGAAGTGCTTTTCGTTGGGAAATTGGAATTTTATTGACTGAATTAGTAGATTACACAAGGGGAAAAAACATCATAGCGATTGGTTGAAACAAGAGGCTGTGAATATATTTCAAGTTGATTTTAATATTTTATTTTGGTTTACACTAATGTTGTGATATTTATGATATTCAAAACGCCAAATGATATTCGAAACACCGAAGGTAATCAATCAATAAAGAATTATTTAGTTACAGTCATATATAGTATTGAATCTGAACCACCCTGAATTCGCTATGCGATGATTATGATATCTTATATACGCCATATTTACCGTTTGTATGTACAGTTACAACAGTGAATCATGTATCGTCGGAGTAAGTATTCTATGAGGTTAATTAGTTGTATTGTATAATTGCAACTACTAGTAAGAGTAATACAATTCATTGCACCAATATTGGACCAAATCGGACATCTAACTTCAGGCAGACAGAAAAGAAAACAAATTTTTTTCTTAATGTCTAAAACGTTAAATGCGAGTAAAATTTTCAATTAAAAACCTATAAAAACGTCTGATCAAAAACTTCCATACCTGGAATCTTCCAAAATTCCATAATCTGGAAGAAAATGCGTAAAACATTGACCTCAAAAGTTTAGTAGCATGTCTTTCATATAAAAATTAAATAGAAGATATTAGTGAATTGAAAATTTAAAAATATATCTAATAAATTCACTCAGGTAGTTAATTTTAGATTTTAATAAAAATAAAATCTTATTAGTAAATTTGATGTAATAGATAATTCGAACACTTGATAGTCTTGGGAAGGAATCAACCAATGGTGGTACTTCAAATAAAAAATAAAATATAATTCCTATTTCAGTTCATTATAATGAATGATAAGCTCTTTTATTTCGAATATTTTTTTGGAAAAACTTTAAATTTAATTAATTCAAAATTAACTGCTTCTAATATGCGTTAAAATGTACAGTATTATATAAAATACATATTTTTGTAACAGTTGTCGAAATAAAATGTTTACCAATCAAAATTTATTTACCTTAATATTTATTCGAAAACTAGTTGGATTTGAGGAATTTCTTAGTCAACATTATCACTTGAAACATGTTTAGTGACAGTTATATCATTTAAACCTCACTAAACATATAACAAATAAAATCTATATCTGAGGGCCTAAGTAATAAATAAATAAAATCTAAATCTATATTAATAAAAATCTATTCTATTAGTTTATGATTAATTTTATTTACTAATTTCATAATATAGTTTTCATTCTCCAGCCAATTTGGTGTCCTAGGAAAGTACTCTATTTTATTACCATTTTAGTCCTAGTAAAAAAAAATCACTCATTTTTTATAATCCATCTCAAAATTATATTTTGATTAAAATTGTTTAACTTTCTAAAATTTCATTTTTCTTATAGATCTTTTATATTTTTTGAAATGGAAGTACTAAGCATTTTACAATACTTCAATCCTAACATGTAAGACATAACATCAATAAGTTTCTAATAATGTTTACTAAAATAAATATTTTTGCAATACTTATTGCACAAAAAATGCAATTTTTTTTTTTAATTAGTTACTTGTAGGAAGATAGTCAGCTTGATGACATATTTGTTTTAATCTGACAGCCCTGCAAAATAGGGCGAAACGTTCGTTAACAATAAATAGTTTTCTCCTACTATTTTGATACCTTTATTGACCGCCACAAGGATTATCTTACTACAATCTACTTTATACGGTCAACTATCTTCTTCCAATATAAAATTTGTTACACTTTTAATTTTTCTCTACATCTTTTTATTTATTTTATTTTTACGAACACTTACAATCTAATATATAATCTCTGTTTGATTTTATTAAAGCCTAACCAACTTAATTCTGTTGTTGAAATATCTGTTATGGTAACATACTGAGCTGAGTTTTTTTTTCTCTGTAATCTATCATCCTGACTTAAAATACCATTTATTCCAGGAAATGTAGGGTTTTTTAAGCCCAGAATGATGAATTACCGCCCGAAAGAACGGTGACAGGAATTGATGAATGATGAGTATTTTTAAAATGGAAAAATATTAGTAAAAAAAAATCAACCTAGGGGTTGTGTGAATAACGCGATAGGCTCTACACCTCAGTCCTAACTATGTCAAATTATAAAACGATGTAGTTGACATATGATCTTCGAGGACAGTACAAAAATTTTTTTTAATAGTTAAATTTAATGTTTTATACGTAAAAATATAAAAAGAATAATTTATACGAAAAATATTTTCATAAAGGAAAGATTGTAGATATCGTGCATTTCTATATACTGATTATTATTACATCTTTAATTATTTAAGTTAAATATTACCATTAATAATAAAAAGCGAATATCACTATATATTGATAATAATAAGTTGAATATTACTATTAATAATGTCACAATATTTTCATTTATTTACATCACACAACCGATATTTCTCCACACCAAGCCCATTATCAAAGTTAATCTGTAAATATACTTTAATTAAATAAAAATAAATCCCTTAGTCCCTTAATATCAAATATAAAAATCATTATTAATTCCAAATAATATGCCTCAAATACGTTGTGGACTAAAAATTGCTTAAGAAACCAAGCGTCACTCTAAATCTTTTGAATTTCTTCTTTCTTTTGTGTTCCAGTCCTTTATTAACCCAAATATTCAACTTATACAAATCGAACAGAAAACTAGGGAAATAACATTTTATATTTGCTGATATTTTTTATACGTTGCCTAATTACTCAGTTAATAATAATTAATTAATAGTTAATTAATAATTTTCTTCTCCATTATAATTATTTTCTTTAAATATTGATTTTTTATCAAATAGCTCAACTTATTATTGACCAACTATAATAAAAAAAATTCATCATACCCATACATACATTATTAAACCTAATATAAGAATTAGTTTTAATTTTTTTTTCAAATTTCCCGTGCAATTTTTAAACTAATTTTATTATGCTGGTTTAGAATTTTTATAGTATAAATAAATATAATATAAATTTTCATAATATAACATTATTATTAACATACCATAATAAAAACAATTTCACTATATCCTTTTTATACATTAATAAACTTAATACAAAAGTTAGTTTTATTTTTTTTAAATTTCCCAAGCAATATATAAATTAATTTGATACAGATATGAAATTAAATGCGTAATAAACATTTTCTGAGATATACCTAAAAATATTATAGCCTTTTTCTTTTTAATGGTAATATTTTTTTTATTTAAAACCCATTTGATATCAAAATCAAATTTATGTTTATTTCAAGACACATGTTGCATCAATGATATTTAATTCGTATAGGTTTTTCTTTTTATTTTCATGTTGCTATAATCTTTCATCAATTTTTTCCTAAACGCATGAAATTTTACTAAATTTCCTAAACACTCATGAGTAATATTTTATTACTATCTTGTCTTTTACTTCATAATAATACTTATAAATAAATTTTATTTCTCCGTTAATAATATACAAAATATTCTTCAACGTCATATTCCTGAAATCATGTTATATCTTGTGATGAATCTTTTATGTAATGAAATCCATAAAAGTAACCTTCATTGTACCTCATTTATTTTTTCAAAATCTTAAATTACGGTTTTTATAAGTGTGGTGGTAGTGGTAGTTCAAAACGAACTTACCAAAACTAGTAGCCAATATCAAATAAATATAATTAATATTATATTTAAAGGTTAGACAAATAAACAAAAAAATATAGCAATTAGCCGCATAAATAAAATGTATATTTCTATCGACAAACAAAAAATAATAATATGACTTCTTGAATAAAAGATAAAAAAAATTTAAATAAAATACTTCTTAATACCCATTATTCATAATTCAAAAAAATAATGAGCTAGTTAATTTTTGAGAAATTAAAAGTAACTATTACTAAACATTTTATTAATAATATTGAATTCTGCACATTTTTGTATCACTTTAATTTTTTTAAAAAATGGCTTGTTTTACTCAGACTCTAACTCGGGATTTTTAACTGTCGCCGGGCGCTTGTTTGTACTGCTACAAGTGACTTTGAGAATTAACTGAGAGGGGGGGAGGAAGGGGGGAACTTTTCCAAGTTCCTAGCCTTAAGCTGTAAAACACGTATTTTATACGAACTTAATTCTAATACAACAAATAAACAATATCTTTATACATAAACATGTATGCGCACATTAGACACAATAAAGGTACACCTACATACCCACAGATGTATATACACATCAGTATTTTTTTTACATGGTGGACACTACAATAAGTTAAAATTTAGTTTTCCACTCTAAATTAAGAACAAATGAACTTTTAAAAATTGAATTCAATTTTCCTCAGATTCATATGGTAGTAACATAACACCTTCATCTACTCATGTCTTCCATCACAGGTATTTTCTGGTAAATATAATTATTTTCGTTCTCAGGTCATTTAAATGATTTAAATTAATAAATTAAAATTTCTTAATGTTGACATACGGAAGGCACTAGGCACTAGTGTGCCTATCTAACTGTATGAAACAAAAATATATTAATAGAATGGCGAAACTTTTCTCAAGCTACCTAACGTGCATTCTCACATTTGTGATTAAGAACCTTCGGTCTATACTATAAAAATGTTGAAAATTTCGAATAATTTCTATACTAAAAAGATGTATGAAGAATAAAGGATATATTTGTTTTTGAATCAATTTTAATTCAATTAGTAACTGAGCATACTACAGGTTCTAACATCAACTTCATAACCTTGATGGATAATTTTAGTTAAATATTATCAATCCCGTAATATCCATCTCTATAGGCTCTACCACATGTTTATGTTATCGTCTGATCAACAAGTTAAATTAAACACCTGAATCCAACAAATAAAATCGCAAATGGCGTAATTCACGTAATGGCGTATTTCACAGGTAAAATAGCTCCAACTCTAGAGTGGATAAATGGACCGTAGCCAAGTGTTCAAGGTATTTTCTGCCAAGGGACCAAACGCTGTCCTCTGTAGCTGAGAGATATTTCAGACCAACTGCTGATCTCAACTTCAGCGGCGGGCATGTGTGCAATTTATTTCAAATACTATACACTATATATACAGTCGAGTGACGCTGAAGGATTTTACTATACGATGTTATTGACGAGTCTGTTCCTGATCGGTGTATTTGAAAAACCATATATTTCGGATGTACAAATGCAACAGTCCAACTTAAGATAATCTTGGCAATTTTCCACAAGGGGTTCTTCTGGCGTGGATTGATTGCTTAAAAGTTGTCTTAAATCAACCCCTACATTAAATCACTTGTAATTGCTCATTTGATTGATGATGAAAGACTTTTTAACATTTTTGAAATACCGAAAAAATCAAGAATAGATATATTTTCTGAACCAACTTAAAAAAATACAAATAAAATATTATTACGCATATTCGTATAAATATAACGTCATGACTAAAGCAATCTTAATTAGTTTTAGTTGTTACATAATATCTCATATGTAAGTCTTTCTATGCACATCAGAATTCATTTGAGATTTTCAATAGTTTCTAGTTTTTTCGTGGAGGATTTATGTAATTAATCTTTTACATAAATCCTCCACGAAAAAACTTTACTACGCTAAAAAAGTTTTCTCATAAAAACTATGTTGTGTTATTTTTATACCACATCATTATATCGTTTGTAAGCGAAATACACAAGCTAAAAATTGAGGCGTTTGGTTTCAAAACCGGTTACATCCATTTTCAAAAATTTTTCAGGACTGATCAAAAAAGATTAAATTTAAAAAATTAATCAATTTAGCAATTTTTTTTTTTATTTTTTTCGTCGTTTTGCAAACAATTAACTTCAAACAAAATTTTTTGACGTCTTTTCATCACCTGTTTTTTTTTAAATCTCATCCAACATAAAAACATATGTTGGATGTACCT
>NW_027116348.1:1642747-1653327 GCF_000696795.3 Halyomorpha halys | reverse complement strand
AACAAAAGTGGTCGATAGGACTGCTCCAAGTGGCCGATTGGTGAAGTTTGGATGGAACCGCTTTTGATGAGAAATGGAATCTTTTAGTATTGATTTTAGAAGGATCTAGACGTTTTTGAAACAAACGCGTCTAACACATCATTTCTAACATTAAAAACTTATAAAAAATAAAATAAAAAAATTTTTGGAAAAAATGGATGTAACCGGTTTTGAAACCAAACGCCTCAATTGAAGTTTTGAGATATTGGATGATAATTTTTTTTTTTTAACTTTATGGAAATAGTAATTTTACTTTTTACAATCAGATGTTTATGATATTAATAGACTCTTTGGAGTTTAAACGTTTTAACATTAAAGACTGGGGAACCAAATAACTCAAAAATGGAAAATTCTGACTTGATGTGTTTCACTTGTAACCCAATGATACCATCTTTGTTTTTGAGTTCCTTCAGTTTTAGATATTCTGATTAATTTTGCATTAGGCCATTGGTTGTTCGCCACAAGTCAAAAAAAAAAAAAGAAATGACGCGCACAATATCAATTTATAAACTGTTTTATTCTGTATTCTAATCCTTCATTTATACCTTTACCCTAAGTTTACAAAGGAATACATAATTATTAACTCAGATAACAGGTGCCATCATACCTTAACTTATATACAGTGGCCAAAGAAAGTATTTGTACACCACGTTTTTTTTTTTTTTTTTTTAAATTAAATTATGAATTTATGCAATAATAAAACCCTCTATTAGTATAAACTATTACTTCAAAAATAAAAAGTATATTTATAACTTACTAACTACATGATGAACAAATATGAATGAACAAACAAATGAAATTTACAAAAAAACTTATTTCATAAAGAAACCATAAAAAAAAATACTGAACAAAAGTATTTGCACACCTTGTGTTTTATTATTATTTTTTTAAATTTAATATTTTGTATGAAGTCCGTTGGCATCTATTACCGCTTGTAAACGTCTCAGCATCGTGTGGACGAGGTTTTTAATTAAATCCGTGTTAATTTGTCCCATTCTTGCTGTAAAAGATCCTTGAGATAGTGTCTTCCGGTTATTTTGTGTTTTCAAACATTTTTATCTCAAATATGCCACAAATTTTCCATCATGCTTAAGTCAAGAGACTATAGAGGGATATGAAGTTGTCCCTGAGTGTTAAATATTAACCACACTTTAATTTTCTTTGCTGTATGTTTCGGATCATTATCATGCAGAATAAAATACCGATCCTGAATTGCTAAATTGGCTGCACTGGCTAGCAGGTTATAGCGCAAAATCTTGACATAACCTTCTGCATTTAAAATCCCTTCGACAGGGACGAAATTTCCTGCACCATTATAGCCCACGCATTCCCAAATTATTACACTACAACTTCCATGTTTTTACAGTAATTGAGACGTTTCGCTTCCTGGATTCTTCAATTTTACTTCGCCATATCGTCTAATATAAGGTTTCTTTCTCGAGACCCTGCTGTAAATTCCTTCAGGATTTAAAACATTTCTAATTGTTATAGTGTTCACACAGACCCCACAAGTCGATTTTACCATATTAGCTTGGACACCTGCACTAACTCCTGGATTTTTTATTGCCTCAATTTTTATTTTTATCCTCTCATTTACTTTCTTTGGACGTCCTTTTCGTCGGTTATTTGCAGTTGTGTCTCTTTCCTCAAATCTCATAATTACGTATCTGACGGTAGAAAAATTAAACCTAACAAATCCCCTATTTCACGTTAGGATTTTATTTGATTTCGAAATAATATAACATTTTCGCGAGTAGCGGCACTTAGTGCACTTGTTATTTGCATTAGGGTCGGTTAAATTAAAACAAAATTGATAGATTGAAATATTTTATAATATTGATGGAAAAGAACAGGATTATACTTAAGGGTTAGTAAACAAACATAGTGTGCAAATACTTTATTCCTTGTGTTTATGTTTAGATAAATTTTTGTTATGATCAATATTTTTAATTGAATTTATACTGTTTCTTAACAAATTTTAATTATAGTTTTTATTAACTAACCTCAAACTATTTTATTATTATTTAAATTCATTATATAACTTTAAATCTATTTTTTTCAGTTTACTTACTATGTGGCTTAGTTATTTTTTGTAAAATGTGGTCCATTTAATCGAAAAATTATTTTTATATACGATACGAATTTCTTTTTTTGAAAATCCAAATCCGTAGCCTCTGGTCATACCATACGTTTACCTGTTGTTTAAATTACTTACATAAAAATGAGGGTAATTATGGATATTGCAACCAAGGAACTGTAAAATGAATATTTTACAGAATCCTTTAGAATCATATTATCACGTTTCAATGAGGAAGCTCTATTAGAGGATAAGTCGTGAGTTCTCGGTCGTGTGAAAGGACACAAGAAACTCTAAGGGAAAATGTATGTACCGTAGCTCACGAAATATACGTCGGATGTATGTTGGTTAGCCACAATGGGATAAGTGTAACAATCAGTAGAAAAATAAAGGCGTTACTCATAACACAAGATATTACTAACACAAATATATATAATCAAACTTGGTAATCTATTCGCTCAAATGACCTGAGGATGGGGTGATTTAAGGTTGTGCAGAGGAAAAAAAAAATAAAGTCACAATTTATGGATTTTTGTTTTATTCAGTAAAATAGAGAAATGGAATTTGTATTTAGTTTGCAATAAGGTTATGAAATGGTTTTATATATATACATCATATCAGTTTGTGATTAATACTGACGACTCTATTCAATTTTTTACGAGCTTAGTAAAAACCTCTGGAACACAAAAAAAATATCAAAATATGTTAGAATTCCACTTCTGAATTTTGAAATTTAATTTTACGTTAGTAATTTATTTAATAGATTAGGTGATACGATTTTATATTGGTCTGCTCTAACTCAAGAAAATATTTTTTTTTTTTAAATTTGCTTTTACAACACATTTCACGATAATAATTGATTAAGTAAGACTATTTTCTATTGATCTACTCTTACTCTTAGGAAATATTAGCTAACATTGACGGTTCTTTAAATTTTAAAATGAGGCATCTTCCTTTATAGAGAAGATTGCTTGAAAGTACTAATCTAATTTAGCACGTGTAACAATATAACATTTTATCTTGTTAGATTGCTACATAAGGCTGAGATTACAGTTGTAAACCCTCATCACAATATCCTAATTAAAATTATATTATAAATGCGGCAAACTTATAACAAAGATCATAATTCTGCGGATTGATTCTAAAAGGATCATGTCAATTTTTATATTTTTCATACCTAAAGTTTTTAATTTAGTGTATGTTCAAAAAATATCCTAAATTAACCATAAATTTCTAAAATTTAACTTATTATAGTTTGTAATTTTTGTAATAAAAAAATATTTAAAAAAAACTTACTTTGGCCCTTTTAGAATCAAGCCACAAAATTATAGATATGTATGAATTCATTGTAAAAAATACATAATACAACGACTTATTGAGTTTAAGTAAATTCGAAAAAGCTTAAGCGAATTTCCCAAATATTTTATATAAATCAATCAATTAACGTAAAAATTAAAAAAATGATTACGTAAATAAAAACGAGAAGCATATCAATTAATTTAACATGGACGTTAAATAAATTTTTAATCCGAACAGAAACGGAGAGATAATAAAAAATAAGTTAATCTTCCGGAGTGACTTGAATATAATATGTTAATTTTTCGAATTAAAAAAATCATTTTTTTATTTGCAATAAGGTTGTGAAATAGTTATATATATGCTCTCACATGAAAATTATTTTTTACAGTTTTAATAAAAATCTCTTATCTAGTAACTAAATTGCTAAAAGAATAGCGGAAATATACTAAATAAATATAAGATCGATTTACATCTATATAAAAGTGCTATCAGATAAGAAGTTTTTATTAATATTATTAAAAAATAAAAAAAGTATCATCAAAAATAGATATTTATGAGGTTACCTTGTGGAAGCCATTGATATATTAATATGGAATTAGCATATAAATTCTATAAGTCCTATAAGCATATAGGAACCTCATCTTTTAATTTATTTGGCTAGGGGAAGAATTTATACTTTTTGTTTTCGTTGGATATTTATATACAAGGGTTTTACTTCCTCAAACCACCTAGAATAAATACACCTGCATTGAGGAAAAAATATAAAAGCAAACTTGTATTAAATATCTCTAATGATAGTTCACTCCAGCGAGAAATCTCGCATTTGACATGTTCCCTTTAATTCATTTGAAATTTATGCGATATCATGTTCATTTGTATATTTTTTTTGGGGGGGGGGATTTAATTTGGCCTCATAGCTAGGCCGTACATGAACGAAAGTTTTAGGCAGGCTTCGAATTTTCGGTGGGAATAATAATTTCATACATGGAAATTGGAAATCTGTTGAGCTCTTCGCTCAAAAAAAAAAGCTAATTTCAACTGTCTTGATCCGCCGATCTACCAGTGTTTTGAAACCTTTCACATTGAATAATAATTATTAAAGTTCCAGTAACGCCACTTCTTTATGAAATTCTCTTTCATTTACACCTTGTTAGTCAAAATCCATCGCCCTTTATAGGCAGAAAAGGGATATATAATATAAGATACGAAGGTACTATAATTATATCGGCACCTAAAAATTATTCTGATTGCATTATCCTATCAAATCAGTAAATATTTTTCTTAAAAATGTACCTTATTCCATCATTTAAAATTATTAAATGCGTAGATGAGAAGTTCTAATTTATTTTTAAAAAAACTCGATGAAGTACCATGTACCATACATTATATACCATGTATATTTGAAACATTGTGAAGGAAGAAAACGGCGCTCATTTTCGGTTTTAGCGACTCCAAAAAGTGTGAAGATTAGCCAAAATTATCAAAGTAAATTTTTAAAAGTTTCTTTTTTTTTTTGTAGTTCAGTGTAAATTGATAAATTATTTGAAATAACTGGTAAAAAAAACACACATAACAAATAAAATTAAATGATTTTTTCATTTTTGCAAAACCGAAAGGAAATAAAACTAATAGTAGGCAAACGACGGAAAAATCTAGATAGCACATCTCACATCTACAGTTAAAAAAGATCTACAAAAAAAAAAAAATTGTACATCAATCCGATGCAAATCAGCATATCGTCACTTAAGCTGTAATACCTTGAAACTCCGAAAAAATCTTATGCCATTTAAAAATAAATATAAATGCTTTTTATTTTTTAATGTATATGGTTTATTAATTTTGTTCGGACGAGATATCACACCTTAGGTGAAGTTATTCTTATATTTATTAACACATGCTCAGTGATGTACTATTATTTTTCTGACTGTTGATATGAGATGTGCTGTCTTGCTATGCGTTGTTTGATTACTAAATCATTCCTATTTGATAGTTTTCATGTATTGCTTAAAGATCTTATTTTATACTAAGATTTTATATCCAATATGACTTACGATAATTTTTGTCCTTTCCCCTCTATTTTCTCCTTTTATTAATTATTCTTAAACTTAGTTAATTGATCTTACTAATTTTTATTCTCCACCTAGTTTTTTTCTTATTAATATCGAGTTTAAACATTCTGGGAGATTTTTTAATAAAAACTCTATACTTGAACGGAAAGTTATACTTAAACGGAAATATATGAAATATTATACTTGCAGCGTTTGATATGTGCCCTGCTGAATTGTTTTTCTAAAATATGGGTTTAAAAGATTAGTTTACATTGATAGATCTAAAATTTTAAAAAACTTTATAAAATACAATTAAACTTTAATTAATATAAATGAGTGCCTTAACTTTGAAAAATGCTATTGGTAGTTTTGAGTAATATAAATATTTTTAATAGAAAAAAAAATGCAAATAAGTTATTTAATATTTTTAAAATATATATATTTACGCTTCAGAATTTCTGTGTTTCACATATACATGTAGATATAGTCTAGAAGCTATAGTTATAACTAGTAACGACTACTAATATTTAAAAAAAAAATTTTTATTTGATTTACAAATTATATTAATTGTAGGAAGATCGTCTGGGTATTGTTCAATAAAGGTATAGAAATAGTTTACTTTTATTATTTTGATACCTTTATTGACTTCCACCCTGATTATCTTCCTACTTCATACGGTCAACTATCTTCTTCCAATAAAATTATATTAATGTTTTCCTTTACGCTTCAGAATTTCTGTGTTTCACATATACATGTAGGTATACTCTAGAAGCTATAGTTATAACTAGTAACGACTGCTAATGTTCTAAAAATAAAGATTTTCCTCTATTATTTAACCTCAATATTTATGTTATTATGACCCGAGATAAAATATTCGGCAATGTGGGAAGTGATTGTGTGATGTGATAAGTGTCGTGCCCATCACAGAGTGCGATGTCAACTGCCATTGGAAGTGTCGGACGTTGATGCCCAACCTGTGTGGAGTGAACCAGAAGCTCATCGTGGAGGCCTTGGCCAACGTGAAGCGAGGTAGGTCGGTCAGAGAGTCCAAGGAGTCCCTCTTCAAGCTCTTAAGTGAGTAAAAATATATTATCCCTTTCATTCATTAATTATTAATTTACATATAAAAGAACTATCAAGAAAGGGTAAACAAAATAAGATAAATTCCATTCTAAAACACAACTATCACATAAGTGTAAAAAAACAAACTATGAATTTCTTTTTACAGCCTGTAAAAAGTACTGGAACACTAATAAAACATTCTGACAAAAAAAGAGGTAATAACTAAATTGGGTGCTTCAAAGAAGTTTTATGTAATTTTACGCTTTATGTAAATATTTCTTTATGATGTCTGGAACACGCTAGAAGAGTTTTCTTGACTGACGACAATAGTATTCAATTGTATTATTTCATAAGAAATATTTATTTATTTATAAGTTACATTCATCATTTCTGACATACAGGGAGAGGGTAGGGGGTTACTATAGGTTACCACCCTATTCTAACCATGGTGAGAGGTCAAATTTTCATTTTTGTGGAACTATCATATAAATAAAAGTCGACCCTCTCCAGAGCGGATTCAAACCGCCTCCGCTTGAGTTACGAGGCTATGAAAGTTAGCACTTTAACTCGCTTGGCTACAAACGGTCATCAGAACCGGATTGTTAAATTACCCTAATCTGTTAATATTTAGTTTCTCTAACGTAACATTTTTTGTAGCAGTTATTCTTGTTGATTCTCCCTTTCAAGCTGAAATGGGCTGCTTGATCCACACGTCCACGATTCCACCGTGGATTAGAGACTACAGTATTTTTTATAATAATTTTTTTTCCAACTATGGGCATCGACGAGATATTCCGTTGAGTCCTAGGTTGAATCATTGAATCCCTGGGCCCATTTTATTCAATAGGGTCTCAATCTCCTAACTTAACCCCCCCCCCCTTTCTTCCTTAATGATTGATATACAACGATATTCGTGTTTTATATGCATAACACTATTCTTCAGCACTTATTATTTAACGCAATCTTTTCTTTCGTTTTCTTACAAATTGTTTTATAATTTTCATTATTTTATCTTTTTAGTTTTGGACTTTTATTTCTAATGTTCTAATGTTTATACGTGAAAATGAATTTTTAATCTTTTTCTTTGAGACCATCTTTGAAATAAATTATGAATCCTTCGTTTTTTCGCTATATACAATTAGTTTATTTCGTAATTTAATCTCAGCCAGGATTTGAATTTTTTTTTCGATTTACCACGTCATTTAATAAATAAATGCCAGTTCAAAATTACTCGAGTAGAAACATGATGACGTGGTAATGAAAGAATTTAGTTTGGCTAATTTTACACATTGTTATTTATGTTTCACTTAATCAATAAATGAAAAAACCCGAAGTTCAGACCATTGTATAATAAAAATACATTCTTGGCTCGGCATAGTCTCAGCAACCTTGGCTTTGGTTTTCGTTTTACAGCTTCACCATTGAGTAATTGTTTATCATACAGAACACCAACACTGCAAACGCTTGGGTAACGAGCAAATTCAATATTTAAACAGCAAATTAAATGACTACTTTGTCTAGAAAATATCTAAAACAAAAATAATTACATATAATAATAATAAAATATATAAATATATAGTTTTTTTTTATACCTTATTGTGTTTTATAGGTAAAAATGTTTAAATAAAAATATTTTTCTAGCATATCTCCTAGAATACTATACCATGATATCATATCTGATGTGATAGTTGAGAAACGTTATTCATTAAATAATAAAGCTTTATTATATATATTTTTTACCAACCTATAAAATATATATCTTTTTTTTTACCCTTTTTGATAATAACCAGGATTATTTAACTAGGATTAATTAATAGTAGAATTTTTAAGCAACTTACAATTAGATTAAGAATTCATTATTTTTGTAAAGCGGCTTTAAGATAAATTTATAAGAACATTTTTATTAATAGATGTTTTGGTTTTATTAAGTGAATTAAAGTAGGTTTCGGTGGTGATTAAAAAAATTACATTCTTATTCGGGGTTTATTTTATATATATTTTTGTTTTCTCATTTTTGACTGTTTGTTTTAACCCTACAATGATTTCAAATGACAGAACCCAGAAATGTACCTCTTTAAGCATTGCTGCTGATAAGGCCAGAAATTGTTTACAAAGATCTCTATATCTTTAAGATATCCTTTTTTTTAGGTGATACTTTTTTACAAATTGTTTCAGTAGTAAACAATTTGATTTTAAGTGGTGGATAAGGGTCTTTCTTAAAACTTAAGATAGAAAATCCAAGACTCAATATTTTTCTTTCTAATGGACAGATTAGAAAGGTAAAGATGAATATTGGTAGTCGTTATGAAGGACGGCTTTTACAGATCTGATTTCTAACCGGTTGTCTGCAACATATATTTTTGTGAAGATTTATTGTCAGAACTATTTTTAAAATTATTTTTCCTGTTTCCAGTTTGAATGCTAGCTGAAAATTATTAACGGCTAAGAGTAACATAAAAAGCACTTTTAAGCTATGTAATTTTCAAATATTTTCCAAAGTAGACAGACACTCTTTTTGGGGTATGGCTAACTTCTAGCTTAGTACTCCGCAGACCCATATTATTCGGGAACTAATCTTTTAGGAAAGTCAATGAAAACTCTCTATAAAAGTATGTTCTAGCTTGCATTTGATACTGATGTTTCCTATCCCTACCAGGAATAGTGGACAAAAAACTAGGTCAGCAACTTGGAAAAAGAGACAAGTAATTCTTTTTTTATTTACCGAGAGCCACCAACTGCTTTTTCTTTAATCATGACTCTGAAACCTCTGCCGAATCCTTAGGTACGCTAAGGGATCTTACCAGATGGTTTAGTTCAGATTCAATAAAATATTCCGACCATCACTAAGATATGCCAATAGATCACTGTCACCAGCAATATTTTCCATATTTATCAGGTGTCAATTACTTAATATGATCACGAACGGAGAAAATAAGAGTGTGACCGGAATTTTTTCCCTTAATTATAGAAATTTTTAATAAATAAACTTAACACCAGTTAAAAGCAATTTTGAGGTGCCAAACGTAGGGTTCATTTTTTAATTTAAAAAAATATATTAAGGGAAAGCGGTAAAAATATTATGAGCCAGAAAATGACATATATTTTTAAGTGTTTTATAAACTGATGAACATATTTTAATTCTGATTTATCATTTATCACCGCCTACAGATAAAATTTTAACATGTCTGAAAAAAGATAGCTTATGTGAAAGAATGCCTGTTTTCTAAAAACGATTTCTAAAATGAAATGGCATTTATTTTTTTCTAAAACATAAGGTCTTAATTTGTATTTCTAAATATTAATTTAATTATTACACAAAATAATGTATTTTTTTTTACTACACCGAAGCTTAATTTTTAAATATTTTAATAAAAAAATTAAAATTGAACATAACGTCGAATAATCTTAGGCCTAACATAAATAAGTAATATCATATAAATACTACACTAATTGGTAGTTTAGAATGATAATATAATATTTTGTAAATACAGTGACGATATTTAATACACTTTTATTCATCAGATTCTTCGGAAGAGAGTTCTTCGGAGAGCAGTACCAGCCAAGAAAAGGGCAGAGTAACTCCTCCAGCAACGACCCTCCCCAGGTTCAGAACCTACAACATCAACGACTTCCAGTTCCTCAAAGTCCTTGGAAAAGGAAGTTTTGGCAAGGTAACGTAACTTTATATAAATAAGAATTCAAATCAGTACCCAACACCCTATAAGACGTAAATAAACAAATGTTCACTCCAAAATATTGCAACAAGATATCTCGCTGGTTCACATGCTTCTTGAAGATACCAAAATCTAAGGAATTTGCTCTTGTTTAATGAAGTATAGTTTTTTTAAGAATCACATTGTTTCCACGACAGGGGAAAAATCGGAAAAAAAAATTCTTTGAGTACTTTAATATATTATACAATTGTTGTTGTTGATTGTTGCTTAAAGGCGTAAAACCCTCTGGGTCATCAACGCCTATGGGATGATAAAAGTAAAAAAATAATAATAATAAAATAAAGAAATAAATAAAAAATAGAAAAATAAAAAAAAATTGAA
>NW_027116348.1:1585328-1642372 GCF_000696795.3 Halyomorpha halys | reverse complement strand
TTTCTAATATTTGTAATTTAAGGGGTGTACTGAGTTCTGATGGGGTAAGAACGTATATTATACAATTGTATATTAAACAATTTATTTTATTATTGGTATTATTAAGAAATAAGAATTCTTATGTATTAGGCCGATCCATTTGAAACTTGAAGAATTAAATTTAAATGCAGAAACCTTTCATGATATTTAAATACCAACAAACGTACAAACTAAACACTTTTGAATCAATACTTTTTCAGTATTTTGAACTTAAATCGTTTAAAAATGTTTAAGGATTCGTATTCAATAATTTGAGGTACGAAAATTGAAAATAGGTTGATCCGTTCTCTTTGAAAAAAGTCAAGTTTTCATTTATTGGGACTGCCACAGAAACGAACAAAGTTGACTACCCGCTTCGAACCGACGCCCCCTCATTTCTATGACCCAGGACCATCGGCAGATCAGGTGGTTGAGGCGCTGGTCTGTTCGAATTCGGCCTGGGGTGTTGACTTTCTTCATTGCTGTGGGAATCCCACGTAATGAAAGCTTGATCCCCATGGTAAGAACAGGTTGGTTACCTCAAGAAAATCCTCCCGCGTATGTAAGAAAAAACTGGGAAAGGGGTCATAAATAAAATAAAAAAAGTTGCAAAGACCTGTGCCTCAACCACCAGCTCTGTTTCCCTTACTAATTTACCAAATGCGCCTTTTAGTTGAAAGACAGTAAATAACCTAACGGTTGTCTTCTGAGCAGAAACGAAACTTATATTCGTTTTTCCCACATCAAGATACAATAAAATACGAATTTTTATTTCAACAGAAAAATAAAAATTTTTTGTTCACACTTTTCATCATTCTAAGGTCTCTGGTTTTTTTTTTATACCACAAAAATTGTGAAAACTTGAAACCAAGCCCACCAAATTACACAAAACTTGGAGACGTATGCAGAGTGGTTAGTGAAAGTTGTGATACACACATTGCAGTAGATTTTTTGAATAACTTCTAGTATGAATTTAAGAATCGGAATTAGGATTCGTCAATTCTCCAATATCCAACGCTCCTGGAAGCTGAAAAAGGGATTGATAGTACCTTAATATATATAAATCTTTGGTTCAGAAAATATAAACAAGTATATTTATTGAAGTATAATGCTATTATATATAATAATGATAAGAGAAATTTCACTAAGTAAATATAATTCTGATTAGCAAATAGATAACAAAGGATTGGGTATAATTCTGTTTTTTTATTTATTTTTCTGTTTCTACGACTTTTGTATGTTGCAAATATAGAGTTTGAATGAATTCCAAGAAGACCAATGCCAAATCCCGAAGCATTTCAATTTCAAATCTCCTCACTTTCTTTAAGAAACTTTAATAATATCGAAACTTCTTACTTATTGAATTGACTTGAGCATTAATGAAAACCAGCAGCGAGGGCCGAAACTTTGGTTTAAATTAAATCGTTTTTTGCTATTTGACCGCCAACCGTATTTTTTCTCTTGTATTGTATACAGTCAAATAAAAATCTACTGATATTATATCGTTGGAAAATATCTCTTGAAAGACGTCTACCAAAATATTAAATGTTTTATCTTCATACCATGGGAGTGTGTAGCTCTGTGGTATGGCACTGCGCTACTAATTCGAACGTCCCGGGTTCGAATCTGGCTGTGGCAAAGAATTATTTTCTGCTTCACTGTAGCCGTGAGTTATCCCTGTGGATTCGAGAGCCTTCCGGGGTCCATCCGTCCGGGGTATTGAAATTATTAAATATGAAGGAGAAGGTGTCCTTGACCAGCGCACTGTGCGGCGTTGGTTTGGAAAATTTAGCTGTGGAGATACGACGTTGGCAAGGAAGAAGGGCTCCGGGCGACCATTAATGGATATTGATCAGTTTCTGCAGGAAGTTGTTGAGTCAAATCTGTCCAGAAGTACTCGCGAGCTTGCCAGGGAATGTGTTGAAAGATAATGTTAGTCGCCACTATATATTCCAGATCCCGCACCATCGGATTACTACTTGCAATCCATCGCCCATTTCGTTCAAGGGAAATTTTTTTAAAATTTAGGGAAGTTGAAATCATGATCCAAGAGTTCTTTGAGAACCCTCCCAAAGAATGGTATCGGCGTGGGATCGAACAATTGGCTAGCAGATGGCTAATGCCGGTAGATAACATTGGACTATACTTCGAGTATTAATGTATTTTATATCAAAGAAATAATAATACATATATTTGGTCGAAAAACGGTGATTTTTTTTTTTAGCACCCCATTAAAGTAAAATGGCGATAGAACGATTTATAAATACCACTTTAAACCATAGGATGTAAACATGAGAAATAAAAGAAAAACAATGCTACATACATTTTCCCCCTTTTGCACACCCCTATTTTAATGTGAATATATGATTTTTTAGTATTATTCATAATCTAAATATTTCTTGAGGTACATTAAACGTGAATAGACAAATGAATTAAAATTAAATAAATGCATACCCCGTTTTCCGCCATAATTGTAAATTTATTTACCGTAAAATTAAGATGAAAGTATCTTATACAAGAAGAAGCTATTAGCAACCGATTTATGAGTTTCTGCTCTCGGTCTATTCGAGGAGGTACTGGACGCTTTCCAACATTCTTCATCCGTCTTTACTCAATCTCAGTACCGACGGGATGAAGAATAAACGTGTTTCGGATAGATTAATTAATTGAGAGTAACAGCCTGGTTTGGCTAATAGGTTCCGTTGTAAATATAACAAGGGGACACAAAGCACTGTACCTATTTATAGCACTGGATCGGACCGGGCGCGAGGGATTGTGTACAAGTGCTCTTAGCCAATGACAATTATAGCATTTTGATTCATAGGCTATAATAAATACTACTACAAACTTGGACTTGGAAAAATATAAATTATTCCACAACGATACTAATATTGCAGATACATGCAATAATCATGAAAATAACTAAATTTGTCGCCTAAAAAAGTTTAATTTTTATATAATAATATAATATAATATAATAATACCGTTTACTCCAAATTTTGAACTCTTTTTTTTGTATTTTCCGTTTCTGAAACAGTTACTAGAGTCAATAAATTCTGATATTTATAGCTCAACTTCCATAGAGTATAAATAAAAAAGAAAAATCCCATAGTTTATACTGCGTTGATACCTAAATTTTATATAACTTTAATTAAATAAGTTGAGAAAAGTTTAGTCTTATTTCTATAAAATATGTAAAATAATATATTTCATGTTGCTACTACAAAAAAATTGATAAATCATTATTAAAACAAAACTTTGCGTTATTCAGTATCTTCAAAGCCCATTTGAAATGGTTTTAAAAAATACCAATTTTACTTATTCAAGAAACAAAAAAAAATTAGTGTACCATACAATTCAGTATAACCTAACTTAAATAGCTTTATAATAATTGCTTCCGATTCAAAACAAACCATGACGTGCAAAAAACAATATATATATATTTTTGTTGAATATGAAATCCACTTTAATTTTTATAAATATTGTTTGACATTCTTCATACTATACAATGTGTCCTATCAATTATTATATCTAGTATATATACATTAGTAGTGTATTAAATAACATATAAATTATTAAATATTATTTTTTTTTGTAAATTATTAACAACAGGTACTTCTGGCCGAGCTTAAAGGCTCCAACTGCTATTACGCTGTGAAGGCACTCAAGAAAGATGTAGTTTTGGAAGACGACGACGTTGAGTGCACGATGATTGAAAGAAAAGTATTGACGCTTGGGACGGGGCATCCCTATTTCTGCCACCTCTTCTGTACATTCCAAACCGAGGTAATATACATAATTGAATCGTGTATTTTAGAAAGCGAAAAAAGAGCCAAAAATAGGTTTTGAGCAATCCAGAAAAAATATAAATATATATTTCGACACTACAATTTGAATATATGAAAATTCCATAAATCACAATGTAATTTATGATAAAATTCATAGAAGTATAGTAAAAATTTTTTTGATTTTAGACCTATGACCTTTCTAAAATTAACTATCCAACAGTATACATAATTAAATTCAAAGATCATAGAATAAGTCAAACACAGTAATAAAACTAGACAAAGTAACATAGATCCAAGTGTTAAGCTGTTAGAATCTTCACGATAAAAATTATGCTTTTTCAATCTTAAGTTGATTAAAATTATTAATCACACGTTGAGGATAATTTATTTTACTTTTAATTTTTTACTTTAGTTGTTTTTTTATTTTACTGTTATTTAATTCATTAATTCACCTATGTTCAGTTGTTTTTTATTGATCTTATTTTATTTTTTATTTATTTTTCTCTTTTTCTAATATATGCATGTGTTATGATTGAGCGCTTACACCCCAAATACTTATTGCCTTTGAGTGTGGTAGATTGTATTATTTTAATATACATTTTAAATATAAGTATATAAAATGTTAATCACTCATAAAAAGAAAAAAAAAACAGTCAAAGCGTTTACAAATACTAATGAGTTATGCTGATATTTTTTAACAAATTTAAATATTTTTATTTAATATTTTTTTTTAAAATGGTATTCAATTTTTTGATAATAGTATCTCGAATTTTAATGAAGTCAGTTTTTAAAAACAAAATGACAAAATGAGACAATGTTCGAAACAAACTGCAGGAAAGGTACGTAATCACTAATATTGCAGTTAATAATTATCACCACATTGTGTATCAATTTGTTGTTTTTTTCTTTTCAAGTCATGGAGATATGTAGTTGGATAAAGGTCCATAAGGTATCATTATAATTGAAAGTTTAAGAAAAATTTTATTCAATTAAGAAAACTGAAGGAATATACACTAATATTTTAATAAAATATCAAGGTAGATAAGTAAAAAAAAAAAGATGAATATATTATGACAGAATGAGAAAACTCTGCGAATTTCATGTACAATGTCGTCCTAAAGAAAACAGTTGAGACATAAAGAATACTCCACATTTCCTCATCCTAGACATTATCTAATAATAACTTGGCTTTAGCAATGCGGATTTCCTAAGTTCTTGAAATACCATCTCCACATAAATTCATCAAATGTCTTCTACGTCTTTCACTCCCACGTTGAGCTTTCGGGTTAAAGTGGATGAAATAGTACATTACTTCCATGTATGACCAGATAGTTATGTAAAAAATAAAATTTAAATCGGTACATATGATGTTATAAAAACAAAAGTACTTAATATGGGAAGTAA
Organism: Halyomorpha halys; assembly: GCF_000696795.3. Classification (NCBI taxonomy): domain Eukaryota; kingdom Metazoa; phylum Arthropoda; class Insecta; order Hemiptera; family Pentatomidae; genus Halyomorpha; species Halyomorpha halys. The sequence goes on along the minus strand of NW_027116348.1, from coordinate 1,637,162 downwards.
TTCAAATCCAAGAAATTGAGGTGTAGTAGAAAATAAATAGACCAGTAAGTGAATGTAGTAACAATATAAATATTGGCCAAGGAAAAAAATTGTGTTATCTAAAATATGTGGAACAAATGATAGTTTAGAATATTTGCATAAAAAGATGAAAAAACTCAGTTCAAGAGTTGGCTCAATGAAATCAAACACATACTTTTAACAAACATCATGTCCCATGCCAACAGACATTTGGCATACTTCCACACTCAGTTATTGCAAAAAACAATAGAAAAGGGGTAACTGTTAATATTTCTACTTTAGTTAGTAAAGTGTTAAAATAGAACATATCTTCACTTGTGGACTCGTAAAAATTCCCAGGCTACTTTAAGCCTACTACTTTTTATTTATATATTTTTTTTTTTACATATACTTCATATGTTTTAATAATATTATATTATATTACGAATATTTTTTTCAGTCACACCTGTTCTTCGTGATGGAATACCTCAATGGAGGAGACCTCATGTTCCACATCCAGGAATCAGGTCGCTTCGACGAAGGTAGGGCGAGGTTCTACGCTGCCGAAATCGTCTCTGGACTGAAATTCTTACACAAATGGGGAATAGTTTACAGGTGATCTATTTTTCAATTTAAACAATTAAAAAAAGATTTTTCAGGATTTACGGCAGCCAGTACAGAACACTAGCACTTTAAATTTAGAAGTAGAGTGTTTATAAAAAAGAAAAGAATAACAATTTCTTACTATCTGCTGAGCCCTAAATATTGATCTTAGAGGAAAGAGAGCACAACAGACCGTAACTGTATTTCTTATGACTATTTTGAATCCAAGATGGAGATAAGTAAATTTATATTTCTTATCGTGTGTGTCATAGAATGGAATGACAGCTTATTTAACCTATAAGTTCTCGACACTAACTTTTCATTTATGTACTTATAGTACAAGACTCGGGAAGAAAAAAAGGCAGTTATTTCACCCCAATTTTTTATTACTTTAATGAAAACTATGCATAATTACTAGTCAATACTAATGAGTCTGCCAAGTATAGGTAGGGGAAATAAAAAATGGCGGCTGTTTCAAAACCTTAGAAAACACTAATTTTTCATTCAGAGCTCTATATCTTAAAAACTACCAAGAACAGTAGAAAATCTAAAAGAACTTATTTAACGAAGAGTAAATTTGCTGAAATATTAGCCCTAAAGAGCTATTTACGTCCAATAGTTTTCGAAATATAGTTTTTTAAAAAGCAACATTTCTTAAAAATCTACTGAAACATTAGTAATTAGTTAATTTATTTTGAGAAATCTATATCTCAGGAACAGTGTGACGTATAGATGTCAATTAGTACTCAAATTAAAGCTAGTTTAACGGACTATAAAGTATTTTATGACTTTTACCCTCGCAGGAATAGTAGTTCTCATGATATGGACTAAAATAAATTGATTTATAGTTGTTCGGACAGTAAGTTTGATTTATGAAAAACTTTATTTCAGAAACCATTGGACCTAAAGGTGTCTGTCTGCAATGAAATTAAAGCTAGTTTATTTTACTAAATATAAGCTAGTAAATTTACAATAAAATAGTTAATAATGTTCATCTTTGTAGGAGTAGTAGCTTTTACAATATTAGGCAAAGCAAACTCACAATATGTTAATTTCTAGTTGTTCGTATAAAATGTTTAATATTTGAAAAAATATGTGTCTAGACCCATAAGACGCCCATATGTCTGCCAGCACTTAAAATAAAGAAAATTTAATTTACTTACTATAAAGTAGTTTATTACACTTATCTTCGTAGAGGTAGTAGTTTTTATGTTATTCACATATGAATATAAATTTGCCAAATGAAAATTTGTCCAAACAACTATAAATCAATTTATTTTAGCAAATATCATGAAAACTAATATTCATACGAAGATAAACGTAAAGAACTACATAATAGTACATTAAACTAGCTTTAATTTTAGTGCTAATAGACATCTGTAGGTCAAATGGTTTTTGAGATATAGATTTTTCAAAATAAATTCCCTAACTTATTGATCTTTCAGTACGTTCCATACAATATTTTTATGAAATGTTGCTTTTTAAAAATCTATATCTCGAGAACTATTTAACGTAAATAGCTCTATTAGGGCTTACATTTTAACAAATTTATTCTACTTTAAATGATGTTCTCTTAAATTTTTTATTGCTCTTGGTAGTTTTAAAGATATAGAGATCCGATTAAAAAATTAATTATTTTTAACGTTTCAAAACAGCCGCCATTTTTTATTCTCCCTGCCTATACTTGGCAGAATCATCAATTTTGACTAGTGATTATACATAGTTTTCATTAAAGTAATCAAAAATTGGGGTGAAATAATTACTTTCTTTCTTCTCTTGGGCTCTTGTACTATTGGGCCGCATACTTTTATCGCTAGTGATTCCTCATCACATAAAACAGGTAAAACCTTGGAAGATTATTTTTTTTATTAATCTATTTCGTGCGTGCTAATCCCTGAGATTGATTATATGTATAAAATTTGTTGAAAAATTAGAAAAACATCAGATTTATCATTCATTCACCCACTCCTTATTCCTATCTGTTGCACTAAACTGAGGATGATATGAAAAATAACAATTTTCTCTTTTAGCTTCGAATTATGGATATTTCAGGAATAAAGGAAAAAGTATTGAATTTCGTACCAGTATAGATAACTGGAAATAATTGAAAAATTGTTCATAGGACTTTCTTATTCTCGCTATAATCTTGTTTATAAATTGAGGAACCTTATGAACGAATAGCAAAGAATAAATAAGCACCATAAACAAATCCATAAAAATTACATTAATTCGTCCGCTGTACCATTTTTTAAATTATTTTTTATTTGATTAACTGCAGGATTCTAAATTATATTAACTGATTAACATTAAATTTACGACTTTCGTCGATATCATTTATAACCAGTATTCACACTTTTGTAATGATTTTTCTTTACGTTAGAAATTGAGTAATGTGGTGGGGCAAAGCGAACAATCTTTCCAGGAAATGCCAAATTTCATCTAGATAACAGAATACCCAAGGCATGTATTTATAGAGTGAACCTGCAGAGGAACCACGTTTTATCGGAGATGGCGAGGATGCCAGAAACGAAGAGATATGTGAGCGGGATTCTGAGAATGTATCAGGTGCCATGGCATCTAAAAACAGAAATGAGAAACTCCACTTTCAGAAACTTGAATTTATGAAGATGATGTGTACCATAACATTTTGGATAAAACTAATGAACATTCAATTGCTCTATATATATTTTTAAAAAGCTCTAATGAGCATATACCCTCAGCTCATTATAGATAATTCCTGTCATGCAAAATTTGCATTTCAGTGTTTCACGAGGTGTGCAAAGCGACTATTAACTTTGTTCTTGCCTACAACACAACAATTTAATAAAATATAAAGCCGTATACTATGGAATTGTATGGAAAGTTATCGGGCGCTATCGGCTATTTCCGATTTCCCAGTCTTGCTAAGCTGGTAGTGTTTTCTTTTTTAGTTTACAATAAAATTCGTTCATACTTAATATTTATAAATTTTTAATTACTACTAACAATGATATATCGCTGATTATTTTAAATAAACATAATTAAAGTAAATGTTTTTTTTTTTTTTAAATTTCGGACTTTAAGCCCTTTCAGACTATTTTAATAAGCATAACACAATGATATGCCAAATTTAATCAAAATCCTGGAAGATAATTTTGAAAAATAATAATAATAACAAAGGCCTAACGAACCCGTTAGTTCGATGCTGATACCACCAATCGCTCTCTACATACATTCTTCCAGTGATGCCGCTCCAAACCCATTTCTTAATGGGAGGATTGCATTAACACTGATTTAGTTAATGCAATCCTCCCATCTACGTTTCGGTCTATCCCTCAGACGTTTACCCATGGGTTCAGTGTTTATTAACATCTTAGGGATCAGCTCGTTACCAATCGCTACAACCTTATACGCCCATCTTATACGCCGCAATGCTATAACTTGAATAATATTTACCGGTTATAGGTTCCTTAATTCAGTATTGTGTAGTCTTTTAAATTCTATCGTTAATTCATCGTTTTTCGGTCCGAATATTTTACGTAACACTTTATTTTCGAAAACCTTAAGGCACTGTTCATCCCTTAGTATAAGAGGCCATGTCTCGCATCCATGAAGAATAGTGGGAAGGATAATATTTTATATCATACATCTGATAGTTTACTTCATATATACGATTTGTTACATTTTTTTTTCTATTTTCTCAAAATTTAAATCTCTTAAAGTATAGTAATATTTACTATTTCTTTATTGTTTATTGAGCCACGAAACCATGCATTCAGTGGTAATGAAGGACTAGCACTGAATATTTCTTTGAATGTTGTCTGGAATACAATTCAACAACAAAAAGAGTTATGTTCCTGTATTTTTAAGTTCTTAAGGCTGCATGTCATGTACCGAAATATTTAGCACGGAATACAGAATTAATAGTGGTACCAATATAAACAAATGCAAAGGGCTAACCCCATCATTATTCCATCCGTTCTATAGATTAATCATTTGGAATATTAATAATTATAATTAATTTTTATTTTTACCTAATTCGAAACTTTTAAACAAAGCTTTACTGAAACCTTTGTATTAATTTGTTTTTCCTTTAATAAAGTTAAAAATATAGCACTAAATAAGTTATCTTTGGAAATTTTCCTGACATTACACATGTATCCCTGTCTTGGAAAAGTCTCTCTTCAACATAGATGTGAAACCACGTAACATTTACATCCAAACTTTTCAAGAGAGATAATATATATATAGATAATCTAATTTTTAAAACGTTTAAAATTAGATTTTCATTATATTAAAGTGTGTTTTTAAAATGGTAATTTCATTTTGTCAGTGATATACGAAATACAGTGCCGATTGTTGAAATGTATCCGATGAAAGAATTAGGCAGCATTATCAATTATGTAAATTAATTAAACTAAACGAGTAAAATAAAGATTTTTTAGGGATTTAAAATCAACCTTTGGCTCTGTTTGCCACTCAAAATGTATTTTTAATTTTTTTTCAGAATAGACCGGGAATTCTAAACTCTGACATGTTAGATCGAAAAAAAATCACACAGTTAACTCACTGATGGCCTTTCCTTCATTCCCCTTCCCTTTCATCAAAATTCATATTGAATATCGCAAACGCAACACTGGCCACATAAAATGTCAAATGATACAATATGAAAAGCATTTAAAAATTAACTTCAATATTCTATTTTATTTGTATATTCACGTTACCAAAATTTATTTATTTTTTAATTAAATTTATATGAGTTTATATATGTTCAAATAATATTATTTGAGTGGTTTTTGGAAATGGACAACTCATAAAAAATAATATTTCATTTTTTTATTATTTTTATTTTTTTTGGTAATTCAAGAGATCTTGCCTTGTGAATCTACCGTTCTACCTTTTAACTTACTCATTATTCCAAACCATAGGCCTAAATTCAATATTCTTTTACTTACTGCCTATTTCATATCAGTACCTGAATCGTAATAATTAATAAGTCTGGATGCTTTACTTAGGTATTGTATCGCAGAAGAACTAATGATTGGAACTACAAATGTCTATTGCAAAGCAAGAGAATTATTTTCTGCCACAAAAGAGAACATGTAAATGCAAACACACAGGATGGAGCTATGTACCACCTTCTTGCAAAACATTTTTCGATTGGAAAAGTCAAAACAAAAATTTTGAACATCGTAAATCATTTAAAGTAACTTCTTTGCGATTACAATGATTAATTTACGTCATTGTACTCTTGAAACTTCACAATAAGGTTCCTAAATTCCAAAAGGATGATGTACATGATATAGTGAACAAGAGTAGTTGCTTGCTCTTAAGATATATTGTGGGGAAAGGGAGTTATGAAGGTGAAGCCCAGGTTTCGGGACAACGCTGATAGTGATAGTGACAGTGAAGCAGCAACTACCTTCGTGTAGAATGACATTTGCTGTTAATCATAAAATATTGGTCTTATAACACTTTCCAGTCCTGGCACTTATGTTAAGCAGGTAACAGAAATGAACCCAATGTCATTGAAATGAATTATAAAAATCTAAAAAACTATTTCAAAGGTCATCCAATTTTTTGCCGGCATTCTCGTTCTAAAAATATTATTTAATGATAGCCAAGTGATAAAAAATTATAACTATAAAAAAATAAAGTAATGAGTTAACACAAGTATAGTTACGCAGAGGCTTGCTTAAATTGCTTAAATTTTTAACATGAGTTCCTCAGGTGGAAGAACACTGACGTAGCTCAGTTCCTGTGCCAAATATTTTTTTAACTGTTATTGATGTAAAGAATACTAAAAATAAAATAAAAACAGATATAACTAAGATGCTTGTTATAAACTCATACTAAACGTAGCTAAAGTTTCGTTCAAAATAAAATGTTATTATGATATGTTATGAAATATGTTTAGACCAATGAGCGAGACTGATTGAGGAGGCCAAGACTCAGCGATGAGTTGTAGCACCTATGTTATTATAATTATTATTAAATGTAAATTAATGTTTTTATACTCAATGTTCTTTTAGTTTACAAATAGGCCGTTCAACTTTGAATGAATTATAGTTTTTAAGGGAGGGTTGAATTGCTATTTAACTTATGATACAAACTTTCTCCTCAGTTGACGCCTTCATTTAGTGTAATTGCATTTATAAGATTTTTATGGGACTAGACTTTATTTAAATAAAGGAAAAAGGAACTTAAGAATATGTTTAATGTGAATTGACGAAAATTTTACGAAAAATAAATAGTAGGGCTATGGAATTCATATAATGTAAATAGACCTTAAATTCGCCAAAAATATACTAACTTTATACATCACAGTCATTAAAAGTTATTCAAAAATCATCATAACTACATTTTAAAATTACTGTTTCAGAGATCTCAAACTGGACAATGTTCTCTTAGACTTTGATGGTCATGTGAGGATAGCAGACTTTGGTATGTGCAAATTGCAAATTTACTTGGACAAGACGACCGACACATTCTGCGGAACACCAGATTACATGGCACCAGAGGTGAGATATTAAATAATTGTCACATGACTAAGGCTCGGCCAGGTGCTAGGAATGAACATAGTAATGAATCAGTAACTTCATAGTAACAAGCTGGCATCGCTTGAACGCGAAAATGTTTGCAATTAATTTTTTTTAATAATTTATTTATTGATATTTACAACTTTATTGATATATACACATCAAGTGAATTTCCTGTAAGTGATATTATGACATGATAAAAACATGTGGAGAATCTACCCATTGATAGAACTCCAAAAACATTTCTAAAGGAGAAGATCTCGAGGCCATCTTCTTTTCAGACGCCTAGGAGGATTATTAGGTAGTGAAGGAGAAACCAGGTTAGAAACGAGTTGGTTTGGGTGGTTGAGAAGTTTATTATAGAAGGATTGGTATCTGGTTCTGGCCAAATCGGCAACATAGGGGACACTGAGGTCCTGATGGATGATTTGATTTTTGACAAAGTAAGGAGCATTAAGGATTTTACGAAGGATTTTGGACTGTAAGGATTAGATTCGAGAGGAATTAGATGGTTTAGTAGAGCCCCATAGCTCAACTCCGTATGTTGAAATAGGCCTTATAATAGTCTTGTAGATCAGTCTTTTGTAATGGATTGGAAGTTTGGACCGTTTGTCTAGTAAATGTTGTAATAGTCGGAATCGGCGAGCAGTTTCCTTTCTTTTCAGTCTTGCATGAGGATTCCATGTCAGTCGTTGTCCAGATTTAGTCCTAAGTAAAGGATCTGTTCAACAGGAATAAGTGGAGTATTATTAAAAGATACTGTAGGGCAAGACGAAGGACGAAGGTTTACGACGAAGGGTAAATGTGATCTGGTGATTTATTGGAATTTATTTTAATCCTCCAGTTTTGGCACCATTCTTCGAGGGTGGTGATGTGAGATTGGAGGGTTTGGGATACAATGGAAGAATCCTTATTCACTGACAATAGGCATGTGTCATCGGCATACGTTGTGAGAATAGTGTTAGAATGGGTTGGGATGTCAGCTGTAAGAAATTAAATTTTAAAGTTGTAATTTTAAATTATAAAAATAAAATTAAAATTAAAAATTTCATAAAATAATTTACACAAAAGAATAAAGGTAGCATAAATTAAATAATTAGTAGCCTACCAGAGTTTAAAAATAAGGCTGCATTTTCTACGACGTATGTTGCATTGTCTTCGAAAAAAGAACGCTTAATCTGGATGTATAAATTATTTAAGAAAACTTATAAAATCTTATCCTACACAAGTGCACACCTTTTTGTTGCTTGTTTTATAATCAATAGACAGTCCTAATGATTATGATTAAACTTTGACCATTCCAAAACAGATCATCAAAGGATTGAAATACAACCAATGTGTGGACTGGTGGTCTTTCGGTGTACTGCTCTATGAGATGCTTGTTGGACAATCCCCGTTTTCCGGCTGTGATGAAGATGACCTCTTTTGGAGTATATGTAATGAAAGGCCACAGATGCACAGATACTTGTCAGCAGCAGCTAAATCTATATTATATGTCGTAAGTATAAATTTTATTTGTACACAACACCTAAGAAAAATATTATGAAAAACCTATAATAACAGAATTACATATTTTATTTTCAAATTTAATTTTTAATATTGCTTCGCTCCCAAGGTTTGAAACGCTTCGATACTTCACAAGGTCCTACTGAAAGTTCTTTGTCTAATAAATTTTTTTTTTTAATTTTAAACATTTTTCGTTACCAATCGTTACAACCTTATACGCCCATCTTAAACTCGCAACTCTATAACGTGTATGGTTTCCTTAATTCAGTGTTTTGTAGTCTTCTATATTCTTTCGTTAATTCATTGTTTTTGGGTCCGAATATTTTACGTAATACTTTATTTTCGAAAACCTTCAGGCGCTGTCCATCCCTTTGTATAAGAGGCCACGTCTCGAATCCATAAAGAACAGTGGGAAGGATAATATTTTATATCATATATCCAATAGTTTACTTCATATATACGATTTGTTACATTTTTTTTCTATTTTCTCAAAATTGAAATCTCTAATTTTCAATTCATGGCGAAAATTGAGAATTAGAGATTTAAATTTTGAGAAAATCAAAAAAAAAAAAAAAAATGTAGCAAATGGGATTTATGAAGAGGCACTTTCAATCGATTTCATTGAAAACGTTGCTTTAGTATCCAGACAACCACCCGTCTTAGATACGTAATTTCAAATTCGTAGGGCTTATCATTTTTCAGCTTGGTTAATTCGCAGGCCATATTGTGAAACTTGGTTATTTGGACTCTGGGGATCTCAAAACGTGTATTTTCGTTCAAAACTCGAATTCAAACATTTTCAGGTTCGTACTATTTACTTCTTTTTTTTATTGTTTATTGGAGCACGAAACCATGCATTCAGTGGTAGTGAAGTCAAAACTGGAGGTAAGATGAGAACTAGCACTGAATATTTCGTTGAATGTTGTCTGGAATACGATTTAACAACAAACAGAGTTTTGTTGCTATCTTTTTGAGTTATTAAGGCTGGATGTCATGTACCGAAATACAGAATTAATAGTGGTACCAATCTGAACAAATACAAAGGGCGAAACCCCATCATTATTCCATCCATTCTATATATTAATTATTTGGAATGGTGATAATTATAATTAATGTTTATTTTTCCAGAATTCGAAACTGTTAAACAAAGCTTTACTGAAACCTTTGTACTTATTTGTTTTTCCTTTAATAAAGATAAAAAATAGAGCAATAAATAAGTTATCGTTGGAAATTTTCCTGACATTACAAATGGGATACATTATATACATGTCTTAGGAAAGTCTGTCTTCGGCATAGGTGTGAAACCACGTTACAGTTAAATCTTTGTCTTCGAAAAAAGAACGCTTAATCTGGATGTATAAATCATTTAAGAATACTAAAAATTATAAAATCTTATCCTATACAAGTGCACACCTTTTTTTTTTTGCTTGTTTTATAATTAAAAAAAAATTCATACCTTGATATCTCCACATTCTAAAATGCTTTAAATAAAGTTAGAATTATGGCGTATGTTTTCATATTTCATAACCTTTTTCATAATTTACCGATCCTTCCCTGCTGCCAATGATATATTCTTTGGATACACTCCAAAGTGAGGGTCAGCGACCGCTCTGGAGCCTGTTGGCATTATGACAAAAGCTAAAATCACTTAAAAATGGAGATGAAAATGAGAGATGATTCCTTCTCCATGCAAGAAACCAAATAATGTATTCTTACAATTTTTTTTTGTTAAAATTATAGATGTGGTGACACTATGTGCGTCCCATTTAATCATTCCTAACTAGTCACTCAAAAAAAAAAATTGAACTTAAAGACTTATATTTTTAATCATCAAAGTGATTATCCAATATAACGTATGAAAAAGAAGAGTCGGGTTCAGCTCTTCGTTCACTCATAGGGTTCAAGATAATTGTAAAAAAATAAAGTAAATAAATAAAACCGCCATAGATTTCACAAACTTGTAATCGAACAAGAAAAAAAAATTAAGAACCCCACAAATTTTGAGGTTTTACATTTCAATTCTCTTGTAATCATAAATCTAATAAAACAAAATCTGTCTGCCATCTACGGCTTACTCCGAAACTACTGAGCCGTTTTTTTGGTAGCGATGTTACAGATCGCTGGACGATGATCCTCGAAACTTGTCATTACCACATTTTCAAAATGGCTTTAAATTAGATGTTTCCATTCAAAATATTAACAAGAAAAAATATTAAAATAGCAAATTTATAAATGCACTGGATTTAGTTTCTGTTTATTATTTTCAATTAGAGCTAAGAAAACATTAGTTATGAATAAAATGTTTATTTATTTATAATTTACCCAATTATAACTAAAAATTGCATCAATGACAATTTAGGCATAGTATTATTTATAAATTTTTCCCTAGATTCTTCATTAAAGAACTTTTTACTGGGTGAAGAAAAAGAATTAAAGAAAAGGAGAAAAACAAATAAACACCCCTCAAGTCTTGAGGTTGTACATTTCAATAAACATATCAGATGTTTTATTACAATACAATAATGAGCCTTTATGTATTAATTTGGAACGTTTTTAAATTAGATCACAATAGAACCCCGTTTATCAGGAATAGTGTAGCCAAGACTGAGAGTTGTTGATGTTGATTAAATAAAACAGATTTAAAGTGATATATAAAATAAAAAAGTAGAGAAAAAAATAATTTAAAACTAGAAGAGACACAAATTAACCTAACTCTCCCTTTGAATACGAAAGGAAAACCAATAGAATAGAAGGAGGTCATCACCACTAAATTTCAATTTCGATATTCACGAGAACTGTAATTAGGGCACGTTTTTCCAACAAATACATTATCTTTTAAGAAGAAGGAATAGTTTTTATTTAGTAGGAGTTTATAGTAAACAAAACAAATTGTTTTAGCTGATGGAGAAAGACTGGACAAAACGGTTGGGATATGGTCAGAACGGAGCAAATGACGTCATGGGTCACGATTTCTTCCAGGGCCTAAACTGGAGTCTGCTTGAGCGCCGCCAATTGGAACCTCCCTTCAAACCAACAGTCGTAAGTTTATTTCATCTAATACAATGTTAGATCATTTTATTAATATTTCAACGTAAAATTCATCCAGAGTTTTACTTTAATTTTATCCTAAAAAAGTTATATAAAATGGGCTGAAACGTCGGCAATTATAAAACATTTTGTTTACCCTTTTACTTCATCATTGCACCTTCAACCATCATAACCCACGGACATTGTATTCGTATAAAATTATAGTTTCATTTGAATAGAAATGTAGTTTCCAACCTAGAAGTGTAGTTCGCAATTTTTTTTTTTTTTTGTGTTGATTTATTATATTATTTGTCTTTAGATTTCTTTGTAACAAGTTTTTAAGAGGTAAATGGACAATTAAAATGGCTCAAAATACACTTTTGAGCAGCCTAATTTTCATATATTTTCCGAGAGTGACTTCCCTTTGCCCCAAGGCAGAAGAGGGAGTGGAACTTTTTTCAATTTCCGGCTTAGTGGTCCGCAGATTTGAACGGGTGGGAAACCACTGGAATTAAAGAAACCTTATAAAACTTGACTTAATTTCTTGAGCACGTTTTAAAAATTATTTATTGTATAAATGTTTAAGTTGACTAAGGCCGTTGAGGTAGTTAAGGCATCGGTCTAAGTTACCTCGGAACTGCAGTGGCGCACAGTTGTGGAATGTGTGAAAAAACACTCCAAATTGAAATATGTCTAATTATGTTAGTGAGTATGGTTTCTTACACTCAAATACATATCAAATAGTTCACCGTAGTTGTCCTATCAAATAATATTTGTGAGTCATATTACAGATTTCGGCATTGAGAAAAAGCGTGCTTTTACTGGTTGTTCTTATTTTGTTTTAAACTATCCAAAAAATATAAATATTTTGGCCAAGTCAATAATAACGAAAGCTATTTTTCGAATTGATGTTTTTCAAAAGTAGCTTTGTTTCTTGAAATATTTTTTTTAAAGTTTCTTCGGCCACTTCCAATTTAATACTGGAAAAATTTGTTTTTTACACATTTTCGATTTACCAGGAAAAATGAGATTTATTGACCGTTGTGATGAGACTACTTTTCCATAAAAGTGTGCATATTGGAGCAACTTTTAAGTTTCATTGACGTATTGAGACGTATGAAGTCAGGGGCCCTCTTGGAAGGTCTAACCAAAATAAGCCGAAAACAATAATCAAATTAACTATTATGAATCAGAATAACATTTTATTTATTTATAGGAAAACAAAACATTATTTTAATGATGGAAATATTAAGATTTATATTTTTACATCTGAATGTATTATCAAAATTTAAAAAATGAATGCATTCCATTGAATTTAGCACACAGAATAACATAAGACCTCATGAGAATTATAGAAGATTTAAACAATTTACAGGTTTTTGCACACAAACAGAAGTTTCCCCGGACTGTGTGGAGCCTGTTTGAATCCTGGTTGGGTTTACTTTTATTTCCTGGGGTCCCATAGAATGAAAACTTATCTTTCCACTTTGTTTAGAATGGAATAGTTACCTCTGGGTAACCCCCTCCCTTTGGTATATCAGAAATTACCAGGCAAGGGGTAATAAAAAAAAATTATGTTAAGTGATACACAGCTTAAATGGTTAGTGAAAACTTTTAGGTACTTCAGTGTTTGTTCAGAAACTAAGCCTTGGCGTATTTGTTTAGGAGTTCTCAACTCAAATATTTTCAATTCCTCAGAAGATTCAGAATCCTATTCCTTTTTCATAAAATATGAAACAGCTACAGGAAAATCAATTGAGAAAATACTTTTGTTATGTATTAAATTACATTCAGAGTTTAATATTCACTTTCATTACTAATATAAATAATTGATCAGTTAAGTGCTTAAGTGGGGTAAATCAATTTGAACTTTTGAGATATTCAAAACTATGGAGGAAGTTAAATTTTTTTTTATAAAACTAGTCAAGTCACAAGCATATAAAAATATTTAGGACCATTTAAAGTTAATGAACTCAACAACTAATGAAATAATTGTTATTTTGTGAAAACTAATTTTGATGAGAACAGAATGGCACAAAACTTTTGCTCTCAACAGCTCAATTGATACACAGGTGTCTTTTAGTGACCAAGCCAAATTTTTTTTTAATATTATGTATATTTATAATTTCCTATGAATAAGTTATTCTCAGATGCTAATAAAGGTCAATTTTGGTGAAATCAGGCTTAAGGATGTTGAACGTGGGGGTGATGGACACAAATAAAATGTTTTTACTGTTCTTACTATTTTATTAGTTACGGTTAGATAACATAAAACATTTTTACTGTAGTGAGAACAAAGAACACAACACACACCAAACAATAGCTTTGTGGCAAATCCACAATTGACTGTCACAAGTTTGCCTCAGAGCAACATGTATACAATAAAAAATGAATTTTTACATCTCACTTTAACATAGGATGAATGTCAGTGCCCAAAAAAGTAACTTTAGTCTGATACATTACTCTAGCATCTTTGGCATGGTGGGGGCATTTCTTTTTCTGGTAACTTTTTTTAAAATTACTAGTAGCAGAGAGTATAACATGTTAAATTTTGTATCTGTGTGGAATTGGGGATAAAATAATATTATAAAGAGTTCCAGAGAAAATAATTGTATAAAGAGTTCCACAAAGTAAATAAAGTAACAAGAAATTTGAATTAAAAAAAAAATTGAATTTCTTATTATTTTTTGTCAATACTTAAGAAATTCAAACTGAATTTATGTAAATTACTTGAATTTTATATATTTTATTTTTGTTTTAGAAACATCCTTTGGACACTAAATACTTTGATAAAGTCTTTACCCAAGAGAAGCCACGTTTGACACCAGTAGAGAGGAGGATATTAGAATCGATGGACCAATCACAATTTGATGGATTTAGCTACACAAATCCAAATGCAACACAATAGTGTTTTACTAAGTGAATTTCAGTATTTTTAAAGAAATTATGTAAATAATATTTGACTTAAGAGATATTTATCTACAGCCTCATAATAATTATTATAAAAAAGTAAAGCTGTTATTGGCTTCAGTAAAAGTAAAGGATTTCATTAATAAAGATGAAATATTAAATAAAAATTAAGTTATATTACCAATAATGCAACATAATTTGTCCCAAACTCCAGGACTTGTTCTTTACTAAATCAATTTTCATAATGAAGCAGACTCAGATAAGTAACATTTAAGTTTGATGTGCAAAAAGTGGTCAGGAACCTGGAGGAAAATCAAATACCAATTTTTAAATGTTCCATTAAGAAAATTTAGTAATAATGTGTATCCTGTCATCTGTAAAATATCTCAAATTTACATATGAAGTGATAATGTTATAAAGAGGGCAATAATTTGTTTATATTTTGAATAAAACATAATTTAGTTACTTCAAACTGTTAGGGTAATAATTTGTTTATATTTTGAATTAAACATAATTCAGTTACTTCAGACTCTTAGGAGACAGTATCAATGACCTAATGTCCATTTTGAGTGCTAGACACAGTGATGTAATAAACATGGCTGATAGGAATTTAATTTTAAATTATTAAACAATATAAGAGTAGCTTAATGCAATATTAATGTCAGATTTTTTCACTTTTCTTAAGTAGTGATTTAAAATCAATAGAAACATTAAAATATAATTATTTCAACAAGTTAAATAATAATGTTTACTATAGAGAACAGCCTACACCTGGTAACTATAATTCAAGTTACAGCATTGTGGCGTATGAGATGGGCGTGTAAGGTTGTAGAGCTTTGTAATGAGCGGATCCCTAAAATGTTAATAAACATTGAACCGACAGGTAAACATCCTAGGGGTTGACCGAAATGTAGATGGGAGGATTGCGCTAAAACTGATTTAGTAGAATTGGGTTTGAAGGGCCATCACTGGAAGGATGTATGCAGAGAGCGTTTGGTGGTATCGGCATCGAACCTTTGGGTTCGTTAGGCCTTCATTATTATTATTATAGAGAACAGCACAGTCAATTTGGCCCAAAAATTAATTTTATGTTCTTGTATCAAGATCCTGAAATATTATCACTTGTTAAATATCATCATTAACCCCTTGATTTCTCATCCACTCATATATATTTATTTTATATCATGAAGACAAATGTGTCATGAATGAGCCATAACCATTCATTAAACAGTAAATACTGACAGACATATTTACCATTTTGCACCATAATACTTAATGAGTGGTTAAACAGTAATCAACACAATTATAATTTCACTAATTTTATTTATATTAAATATAATTTTATATTAATCAACAATTTCCAATTTAATTCACATTTATAATAATTTAACTATAGTTTCAATTTACCTGAATTGATGTCTTGCTAATGAGGGTGTTTGTATAAATGAATAAACCTTTATTCATAGTAATCAAGAGATTTATTAGATAATACACCATGTTATATTATACATCAAACGCTTCAATCAAATAGACAGTGCTACATAAAATAAAAAAAGTACTACGTCAGAACTTATAATGAATCAATTGGAAACCATAGACGAGAATTATATAGGGCACTATAGACTAAAATAAAATAATTCGACTAAAATTAATAATAATCATAATAATACCACCAATCACTGTCTATATACATTCATTCATCCAGTGATGCCTGTCCAAACCCAGATCAATCTTGACGCAATCCTCCCACTTAGGCTTCAGTCCACCCCTCAGACGTTTATCCATCGGTTCATCAGACTAAAATTAAAACAGAATATTCCAAGGATGGGAGAATACCCCAAACTGTGACTGGAAAAATGACAAAAATAGAATAAAGGACTGTTCTTGTAACAGAAGATTTTTTTTCTCAGATACAAGGAATTTATTCTTTTTCTTCCAACGAAATTAAAAGTTATATTATTGAAAAGCTATTATTTTTCTTATCTTTAAAGTGTTAGGTATTATAATTTCCAAAAATATATCATGTTATGTACCTTTTCAGCCATTTATTATATCTCTAGTGCTTGATTTAATTTATATTATTTTGAAGTGGGTTTTATTAAAAATAATTACAGTTTATTTCTTTTATTTAATTGATCACTATTTTAAGAGGAACAGCTCCTATCATAAAAATTTCCTTCAGCATTAATTGATTTTTGTAATTTTGTTTGAAACAATAACTTGTATTGTTCAGTGACTGAAGACTGTAGAAGTGAAATTAGTGGGATAGATTATAATCAGGCTGTAGTTAGACTAACTGCAATTTAGTTATAAGTAAAGTTTTGTTGTTTTTTTTTTAAATTAATGAGATCTCAAAAAAAAAATTAAAAAATTGTCGTAAATACATTTTTAATCAAAGATCTAATATGCTAGAAATGTAATATGTACATTTAAAACATGTAATATTTTTATATATTTAATTGCTCTACTAAGAAATGCAAACAAGTGATGTGTCATTATATTTTCTTTATATGCTGTTTGATTATTTGTAAATAAAGTAGTCCATTTATACGTATTGTTTTTATTATCTGCAAGAAATTAATCTAATAATTGTAAAAATTATATTTTTTTCTATTTAAAATTTGAAACAACCCAAGTCCATTCAATATAATGTATTAAAATGGTTCAAATTAAAAAACAATTTTAAACTTCATTACAAAACTAGAAAAACTCAAATAACACCTATAAAACTTGGGCTATTTTCAAAGTAAATTTTTCAAATACTAAAATAATTGTGAATATATTCACCTCCAAATCATTCTGTAATCTCAATACACTTAACCCTGAAATGTTTCAGATAACTTTAAATTTCACATAGTTCTTAGTTAATAACAAACAACTGATTAATGAACATAAACCACATTAAAAACAAATGGCTCAAACATTCTTTGTGGATGTTAAGCAAAATTTTCTGATAAATAAGGAATATTCACCAACTGATGAAAGAAGTGTAACTCACCACTGCCAGAAGAAATATGATCAAATTCCAACACAGCAGTGTAAATGAGAAATATAATTTAAAGGAAGAATTATCGAGACAAGGTTTAAATAATTTTTAAAGAAACTGTGGATCAGGCCATCTTGAATCTGAAGATATTACTGAAGGCTGATCTAAAAAAATCTGGTATGTTTCAAATAAAGCCTGAAAATTCTTTGGGTTTGTAGATGAACTAGTTTAGTTATAAAACATGGCCATGGTTAGGTGATTCAAAAGACTGATCATTGGTTCTGGTGATATACATGCAAGAAAGAAGGTTAAATATTTAGACCTGAAAAAGCTTATTATTATTCTCTGTAATAATTTTACTCATTTCAACCCTACTGGTACATATAATTCAGAAGCAGCATAGCAGAAAAAAGGACAATCAAGCAATACATGTGTTTTGAGAAAACTGTATTCATAAATTTTAGTTTAATAATTTTTTTATTTTGAGATATAAATCATAACCGCTATCAAAATCATCATCTTTAACTATCTTGTAACAAAATTAAAACAATATGTTGCTTTAATGTTGATCTTAATATTGTTGGGATTTCACTTTTCGAAATCCTAGATGTTATATATACACACAGTACAGTGGTAACAGTATGAGAGTGTATACATTTGGGCTATCCATAGCACTGTAGGATTCATACACATCTTGGTAAGTAAATATTATTTCAAAGTTGTTCTTGGACATGAATTTTGAGACTCCTAATAAATTTAGAACTGGACCGACCCTAAGCCCACTTGTCACACTGGTTCCCAATCCAATAGTATGTTCCATACTTAACTGATCAAGATGGTCACTTAACAAGTGTTAAATTTAATATAGCTAGCTACAACTGGCTATTAGATCAAAAAAACATGAAAATATTTAAAAGAAAGTGAACGGTAATAAAATCAAATCATCATGAAATGGACAAAGTAATAATAAATTAATTATATACCATTAACAACACATATAAATAAAAAATACTTCATGAAATATGTATACACCATACAAAAAAAAAAAAAAAAACTAAAAATATAAATTATTTAATAAAATACAGTAAAAAAAATTATATGTAATAAAAACTATTACCAATCAGATTATAATATATCACAAGGCTCCTTTTTGACCAATAATTGTCACTCAAATTTATAATTAGGTTTACTCTTGAGGTGGAGATTTAAGTTTCAAAAAAATAAAAATTCTTAGCTTTGTTACAACATATTCTTTAATTTTCAAAGAGAAATTAAAAAATAAAAATAACTTTAAAACACAAAGAAGTTTGAAACAAAAAATCTGATAGAAGTAAATTAACAGGTAATATATTCTGCGCTTACAATAATTCAAATCTAATGTCAGCTATGGCCATGTGGACTGAAGAAAAATGAGTCAACTGAATAATTTGGACTACATAATGTATCATTGCAGAATGGTAAATATTTTTGATGCTATAATGTTTACATGATTAAAATGGTAGATATAGTGAGCTCGACAGTAAAGAAATCACTGAATAATTATGAATCAATCAAAAGATAAGGTTTAAGAGATGAAGTTCTTATTACATGAGACTTAACAATAATTTTGTTCTTAATGCTTTGGCTTTCAATAACATTAAACAGAATAATATATAGTAGGATTCTTTACTAGTTTCAAGATCAAACCTTGAGGTTTTATTAAGTTTTTTTGAAAAGTTTAGAAAGCAGAAAAGAATTGTTTGCAAAATATGTTTCACAAGTTAGATTACAAAAATCTTTTTTCTCTGCCTTTTTTCACAAAGTTCCAATCATTTCATTATACTTCCATAAGTATGCTTCTAATTATATCTCCAATCAAACAAAAATATAGAATTGAAATTTCTTGATGAAAAATTCTCGATTGAAAATCAATGAACTTTCTTTACACACTTTTAATGAGGGTTCAGCAGCAAAGTTTTTGAGAGAATTTATAGATAGAACTATTTTATTAATTGTCTTTTGTGATGTTTGTGTGTCAGCTGAAACTTTTAATAGGAAAATTAATAATAAAAGTGACTCAAAGTGTACATAAGTTAGAAGTGTGGGTGGGTTACATATGGTTCAATTCCCGGCTTAGTTGTACGCAGACTTCATTGGCTCCGAAATTACAGAATTAGATGGTTAAAAAAATAATGAAAGTAAATCAGAACTAATTTTAAGATTATTACTGTTCTGTTAGTTCATAATGTAATCATATTATATCATGCAATAATATGGTTTATATGAAAAAGGAACAAATAACCAAAAATGAATATTATTACATGTAATAATTTAAAATCTTTTTTTAATCACCAACTATAAAATAAAACACAAAATAAATTTTTTTAAACAATTACTTACTAAAAATTATGTAGTAGTACTAGTGAGGTTAAACATCACATAAATTAGAATGAAAATAATACTTTAAAAGTGTGGTTGTTATAACATAGCAGTGCTATTGGTTTAAAGCAGTGGTTCCCCATCGGGGGCCTTCTTATAATTCTTTGAAACATTTACACTAACTGGATTCCTAATTCCATAATTAAACTAATTTTCTTAATAAAAAATTTGAATTTCCTAATGAATATTTATAGAAATTGTATTCAACCTAACACTAAGTAACAAAGAACAGACATGAAGATGGAGAACATATCAATATCAGGATAATCATTCAATGGAATAAGTAAAAATATGGAATTAAAGATTTGAAATAAATGTTTATTTTAATAAGGAAACAGACTAGCTCTGGCCTCTAATTATTGTTTATTAATATATATATATATAACATAATAAAACTATTTTTAGTAATCACATTTATTAATATTTGAGCACAATAATAACAATAGTTTTGTTTATAAAAGGGACAAGATTTTAAACAAAAGATATTCTGTTTAACATCACATACAAATCTCTGAATATCAATGAACCTTCCTTAAGCGAAATGACGGTATATATTTCTTTGAAGATCCAGTAAGTATCTTCTCTTTGTTATTTATCAAATATAAGGCAAATGATTTAAAAAATATAATTATGTAAACAGAATAGCACTAATAATATAGCCATACTTGTAAAAATTAATAAACTCATCAGACAAGTAATTATGATTTTAAAAAATAATAATAATAAAAGCTGTTTTAAACATTCTTACATTCAATTAGGATTTTATCATAATCCAAACTTCATTCACATACATGATTTGAATATTCTGATTGACTAGTTTTGCAATTGGAATCACAGACAGTATTTGAAGCCAGAAAAACAGTAAACTAATAAGTAACAAAAAAAATTAAACAACATAAATTGCATTAATAATCTCTTCAAAACATTTAATCCAATAAAAAATAAAAATTAATTAATCTCAACAATAAGCTGAAATAATTCAATTTTTCTTCAGAATACTTTACAAATTAAGTTCTTTTCAAGTTTAATTAATTAAAGAAATTTTTGAAAATAGAACTAAAGACATTAAATGTGATTATGAACAAACAACTGATTAAAACAACTAAATCAACTCAACTAAATAAATATATTAACACCAAAACTAATCAGTTGAATGACATATTACAATCTCTAAGTATTTGGAAATGGTTTCAGGATTGTAAAATAATTAATGAAGAAATTGAAGCTCATAAAATCAAAACCTAATTCCATTGATGTTGGAAAAATCATGTTTTAAAGAAAAAATAATAGAAAACATACCACTCATTAACAGTTCACAACTTCAAAACAGAATGTCTACTTAAATTGGCCAATGATAGCCCAAGCCTCCTCCAAATGTTTCCATATTATTGTAAAATAAGGACCATAAAAAATCATAAGAAACATTTTCATTATTCATTTTTGAGTCCAAAAATAGCTAAAGGTTCTATCAATATTTTTAAAGCTTACACATAGCAATATTTTGATTGCATTTAAATTTTTTTTCTCTTCGCATACATTTATTAATTATTCAAACTAACACTCAGTTTTGATTTTGTTTGAAAATCCATAATTATAGAGTTAATAAATTAACTTTTGCTTCATCGGGAAAAATTTATTTATTTCTCATTTAAGAAATATTATGTAGCACTAACTCCTTCATACATCCAAATCATTTATATGAAATTCTAAAATACTGGAAAAAAATACTGATAAAAAAGTTTTAAAAATCCTGTTTATTTTTTTATAAAATGAATGGCTGCTCTAAATGTTCATATTTTCCTGAACAGTATAAACTGTAAAAACATCAGTGCTGATTTATTTCTGCATTTAAATGTGCACCTTAATTAAACCTGATTGAAGGAACAACTAAGTTTTTTCATAAAAAATATTTTGAATAAAGTGTTTCTAATTATTTACATTTACATACTGATTAATTTAGCAATTATGATAAACTAATCCAATAATAATTTTACAAAAAAATAATCATCATAGTTAGTTAAATGCTTTGTATAGAACAATTTTATGACATTAAGTATTCTGAATGATGCAATAATTCTTAAACATTTTGCATATTCGGGGAAAAAAACAATCTGACTGCATTACTCCATCAAAAACTAGCATATATATATATATAAAACGTTCAGCATTTTAGTGAAAAAAGTAAAAATCAAAATGATAATATTAATGAATAAAGATGATTTTTAGTGTTATAAAATTGAATTTAATAAAAACTTTATGTTAATAATGATTCAAAATAACATGCGTGCAAATGAAGACTAGACAAATAACCGTTCTCACAATGGGTTACTTAAGAATAATAAAGTATCATATTCACTGAAGGGGGTATGTATATAACAAGATAAATCCAATATTTTTTTAAGTAATACAAAAACTAGTAGATGAAAGAACAACTTTAATATAAACTTCAGGAGTGACAACAAAACATAAAAAAAAAAATTTAGGTATCGATAATTTCCTCTATTGACTGGTTTGACAATAATCAAAAAATAAAAAAAATTCATTATTCACAACCTTGTAAAACAAATTTCCCTTTGTTCTAAAAAAAAAAAAAAAGTCAAAAAATAAATAAATATTACTTAATATCAATCTAACTTCAGTTCATAAACAGTACATATTAGTTTTAAAACCTAATAAAAATATACAGTTTACATAATACATATATTAAAAAAACAGAAATTAAAGCATTTATCATGTTTAATTTTTCATATTACATTGTATGAATAGTCAAGTTCAAGAACGATTTTATTTTTAATTACTGCTGATATGATTGTTATCAGGTCGAATCAAACCTGTTGATTCTGCCAAACTATGAAATCAAAAGATTGTTTTTATTTTATTTTTTTAAATAGAAATGTTAAATCACTCAGTAATGGAAATGAATAATTCAGAGAATAAAAATGCATATCTTGGCTGTCACATTGTTATCATTGCTTTATAAAATCCAAATCGTTTCCAAATATTTAGAGGAACAAGAACATTCAAATAAGTGAAGAAAACAGTGATCTTAAAAAGAGAGGGGAACCAAATCTAAACGCAAAACACAGAAAACCCTTCAATCTGATCTTTAGTGTGGCCTTCAGAAATTCTAATATTTAACTTTAGGGAAAATCTATAGGGCAAACTGTCAAGACTGTTTATTGGTCTGCCAAAATTTACGAGAAATACGTTGAATATAATTCACAAAGAAGAAAATTACCTTCCGGAATTTAGTGCTCAAAACTGTAATAGATTAATGACATATCAAATGAAAGTAATAATAAAGACAAAAAGAAATATCCTCTACAGTGATTTAAAATTGTTTATGGAGAAACACTTCTTATTTCTTGATTTAATAACATTTTTATTTTATTTTTTTACATGATATCCATAATTGATCAGAAATGATTGAACGTATAAATTATTGGTTGTATGGAGATTAAGACAAATAGCAACAAGTGCCCACTTTTATGGTTTCAAAAAATAATTAATTTCATAATGGCAGAATAAACAAGAAAAATTTACAATAAAACGTTTGGAACATTAAGAAAAGGTAGCTTATGAAAAGATATATGAACAATAAATACAAAGAAGGCAAAGAACAAAAAAAAAATATATATATAAATTAAATGCCAGTAAACAGTTTCAAAGAAATAAAAAACCTATACTTATTGTGAAATCACAGACATATTCTAACATTATCTTACTTAAGTCTTAACTTTATTTAGAACTGCAACAAACAGCATACTGTTGAAATCATTTTCATTATATCCTAATAGAGATAGAATGAAAAACCATTATATTAATGGTGGATTTGTTTCAAGGATTGTTGCACAATAAAAATAAAATAAAATAGAAAAATCATAATTTAACTTAAATTTCTACTAAGTCTTCTTGAATACATAATTATCATCTGAAAGAAAAAAGACCAATACAGAGTTCAATGAAAGACAAATTAAAATTAGAAGTGTTTAGAGTGACAACAAAAACCACTTCTAATATTTAGAATATTGCTAATCGAAGTTTAAGATAAATTTAGTAAAAACAATTTAAAATGATAAACTTAGCGGATTAAATGAAGAAAACAGATAATTTTGATAGAAAAAAAAAATAATAATACAAATTTTATGAATAATCATAAAAAAATACTTAAAAGAACTGTAAGAGATTTTTTTTTAAGAACCCCCACCGCTTAGCTCAATAGTTACCAAATTAAAATGTTTATTCAGTTCCACCCAATGAATTCACTCAGAATTGTTTGCAATATTCCAAAAAAAAAAATTCTGGTTGACAAACTATATTAAATGAGTAAGTCTTAAAAATAAATCTTAGAATAGAAGACTTAATGCTTTCCACTAAATCCTAATAATAATTTCATAAATTTTATATGCATTATTTTAATAAATATTTTTTAAAAATCACAAAGAAATTGGCGATAATTCTTCAAAAGTAAGTTACAAATAATACAATTAAAAAAAAAAAAAAAAAAGAGAATATATATATATATATGTCATAAAGAGACCTTCAGTCATAAAGTCACAACTAGACAAAACTTAGCTAACAGCATACTAAATAAAACTAACAAACCTAAATCAAGTAATACATCTGTATAAAAAATTGTAACATAGGAAAACTAGTTCTTGTTTGTTTTATCAATTTTCTTCTAACAGACCTGAGTTACAAAAAGCCTATCAACAGGGCTATTTACACATGCTCTAAACAGTTAAATGAGTGCACATAATGGAAGGGAAAAAGGGGGCAAGGTGATGTAGGAACTGTAGCGTTCATTTGATTAATTTTTTTTGTTTTGTTTTTAAACATTTTTTTTAAAAACTTTGATGCGTAGCTGAAGAGAACACAGGTTATGGGAGACGCCTGAACCCAATTAGATTATCGTGATCTAGTATCAGATTCAGGGGAAGAACTAGAAAAAAAGATACATATAACAATTAACATTGCATTAAAAATATAATAATAAACTACTTATGTAAAAATTATAAGATTCTAAAGTAAAGTTTCTCACAGTCTAAACTAACTGGTCAACACTTCACCAACTAAGCAATTAAGACATTGCCAGAGATAATTTGTCAGCACTGAATTAGGTACTTAAAAATTAACTAAGTAGGACCCCATTAGTCTGGACTTCATTTAATCCATACAACCATTTTATAATAATAAATTGATACATTATTACAGTATAAAGCAAAGTTAAAAGTGCAAGGTTGTAACTCTTTAATTTATTAAATAAAATTCAATAATTTTAATGAAACTAAGGATACATGCTTGATCAAAGGAACGGTTCCCTCCAAAAAAATTTTAACTGACAAAATTAAACTTCATTAAAAAAAAATTTAATAATAATAATTTTTTGTTTACTAGCACCGAAGGTGGGAAAAGTTTTATATTCAAAAATGAAAAAAAAAAAAGTCCTCAGAATAGAATTTTGCCTGTGACAGGGTTTCAATGATTTAATGAGAATAAGACCTTTTTATGTAGATAAAGTATAAGTTCTAGAAAATGAAACAAAAAAAAAAAATACAATAAATCAATAAACAAAAATGGAAAAAATAAGATAGAAACATTGAGGAAGCTTTTTTTAAAACACACACATGCACCCTAATACAAACTAAAAATTAATTCTTCATCCACAAACCTGGTATGCCTTCTTCTACCCTATGGATCACAGCTCTGACAGATGATGGAGGCTGGAAAGCCCTCCGAAGCTGAGAAGCAGCCATTGCTGCAGGACCCCAGCTTCCCCACCGATAGCCCTCAAGATGCACTTCTCCACTGTGGGGGGACCAAACATACAAGCAACTAGCTTCGTAAAACTCCCTCACATCAATACGACTTCTGAAACAATTACATTTGTATAAATTTCACAATACCAAACGTCATACTCAGAGGGAGAAATATGCTTTACAAAAAAAATTGCAGTAAATATATACATAGTTCTTTTGGTGATAAAATGAGTGTTTTTATAGATTAATCAAACAAAGTCAATTATAAATAAATCATTTCTATTAATAATAATTTACAAATAAATTATAAAAATTAAAAAGAAAATATTATACATATAAAACAACAAAACCGAAAGTAAAGTAACATGAAATCCAAGATAATCCATAAGCAATTGGGTATATATGACATTTATAATCCAAAATAATCCAGTAAGCATATTGAGCACATTTAATAAAAACTTTTAAAGTATATTTATACCTTTTATATATTTTCAGAAGTGCAGAAAATGGAAATGCTATCAATTATTAAATTTTGAACTCGTGTATTAATTTATTTTATCTTTTAGGATTTTTGATAAATTTTTGAAGAGTGATTAATTAAAAATGCTATAGATTTTTAAAATTTTCAATTCAATTCATTCAATAATTTTAGATTATTACATCTTCTAAACCAAATCATCATATCAAAGAAAATAAGAGCAAGTTATAGAACAAACTAAGCTTAAACTTTCTTTATAAATTAAAATAATAAAATATACATACTTTTCATCATTACTAGCATTTCTATTACATTCTTCAGCATTCATTCGAATGAACAATACTCCAACAACATCACTTGTATAAGGGCACATCTAAAAATATAAAATTTATTATGAAAGGAATATGGTCCGGGTAAAATTTATTAAAAATGTACATGAAGCAAATCTAACACAAATAGTAAAGTATGAAAGAATAAATATTTTTATAATTTCATTATAAAACAAGAGAGATTGTATATAAGAAGAATGTTTAAATTAAAGAAACTGAACATTCAAAATAAAAATGCATTATGGAAATACTTAAAACAAAATTTACCCAAATTATATCAGTATCGTAGTCACTACAAAACCAAAACTTATATCCTTCCATCTTACAAATAGCTTCAGCAGCTTTAAAACAAAATTGTTCTATATCTAAACTACTTTGATCGACTACAGCACACTTGACACCCTGTTGGACCTAAAACAAGAATAT
The DNA here is from genome assembly GCF_000696795.3 of Halyomorpha halys. NCBI lineage: Eukaryota > Metazoa > Arthropoda > Insecta > Hemiptera > Pentatomidae > Halyomorpha > Halyomorpha halys. Next base: position 1,610,205 of record NW_027116348.1, on the reverse strand, counting down.
ACATATTTGTGTTTAGTTAAAAAACTTGAATACATTAAGGAAATAATGCTATACTTAACCCTTTGCATTCGAGGGCACCAGAGTGGAGCAATTTAAAATTTGTCTTAAAACTAGATGGCTCCCCTATGGAGACATGCAAATAATTTGCAGTTCATAGCATAAGAACAAAGACAAATTTTAAAAACAATTGTGTATAGGATATTTCACTTTTAGTGACAAATAATGTTTCGAGCAACATTCCGCATTACACACTTTGATGCAAATGTTGTCTTGTTATTCAACAGTAGAATGGATCAGATTTAAGTTTATCTTTTGTTTTTATATTTTAAATTTAAATTTATATCCCTGATATGGCAAATAAAAGAAAAAATTCTGAAAATTACAGTGGTATTGAAAGTAGTAGTAGTGACGAATTAGAATTTGAAATTTATAGTGAACATAACATAAATATAAACGTTCTTAGCTATGATAACGAAGACAATATTGAACAAAGCTATGAATCCGATTCTAATGATAGTGACATATTTCCTGTTATATGATGTTACATACCAAGAATTGAGAATGATATAGGATAAAATGTAGAATACATAGCAGATTCAACTAAAAATAACAAATGCATAGATGTTTCGGAATGGATAATATCCCATCTCCAATGAATTTCCATATTTCACCTCAAATACAGGACCACAAATTTCCAATAATATAAAAGAACTTTAAGAACAATGTAAAAGATTTCTTTTCAATTATACTTTACAGATACAAAGATTGATTCCATAATAAAAGAGACAAATGATTATGCCAATTCAAAACTGAGGAAAGCAATTGCCAAAGAGATCAATATGGAATACATGGAGTAATATTAATCGGAAAAAATTTCAGGCCTTCATTGGAGTGATCTTGAATATGGGAACCATGCCACTAGCAAATCTCTAGGAATATTGGTCAACCAAATTCAACAGTAAAATTCTATTCTACCCAGACGTATTTACCTGAGATAGATTTCTACAAATATTCTGGATGCTTCATTTACAGAAAAATGCACCAGTAAGCAGAAATACCTATAGAAGGACCCGTATTCAAAAGGCTAATAACTTTTTACAATACATCAATTCAAAATTTTCCTAACATTTTATACCTTAACAGTCAATTTGTGTTGATTACTCCATTATAAAATTCAAGGGAAAAATATGTTTTCTGACATAAACCAGCCAAACTCACTAAATGGGGAATTAGAATTTACATTCTGGCCAACTCAAATACTGGTTATGTTTATTCGATTTTGCCTTCTGGAAATCTCATAAGACCTGATCTGCTTGTCAGTTCCAGAATTCTCTAAGAACTCTATAGAAACTATTGGACAATGTTTCTAATGCTAAAGGTTATCACATGTACATTGTATATAAAAGCATACTCCTAGCTGAAGAACTGCTACGAATGAATTGTTTCCTTACCGGCACAATAAAAACAAATAGGAAATATTTGTCACGGTAATAAAAAAAAAAGTTTTAAGAGGCAGGAAAACAGTGGCCTGCAGAAAAGGCAAAACCTTAGCCCTCACATGGAAGGACAAAAGGATTGTAACTTTGTTAAGAAACTATTTGTGGAGAAAATTATTTTTCTAAGGGATGGGACTGTGTATAGTAAGTTCATAGATATTGTACACTTGTGTTAAAAAAAAATAATGAAAAACTAATGTCACATTTGAAGTTTGTAAAATTGTTGGTGGACCTATTGATGAGGAATTTTGACAAAACAGCACATCTTGAGAATTCATTTACACAACAAATACAAAGGGCAGGCTCAACAACAACCTACACATCATACGTTTTGAAACCAAGAAAGATTTTGTGGTGTGTTCTAATAGAAAAGCCAAGATTACATATTGGCGATTGCTTCGAGAGGTATCACACCTTGTATGATCACAAAATGTAATAATTTTATAATTTTTTTTTTTTTATTTCGTATGTTTAAATGGAACATAACATACAATGACGACTTTTCTTATAGTGCGCATATCATTTACTTAAATGTAAATAATATCTTCCTCACTAAAATTGCTTCGAGTTGCAGGTAATATGAATGAAAAAAAAACTTGAATGCAAAGGGTTAATACTGATGAAAAAAATTGAAATGTAGTTTTCAGAAATAAATAATAAGTTTTGTATACTCAAATTGATCAATCAATTGAATAAATTTGAATAACAAAGGAAAATTTAACGAGAGAACTAAATTGATTTACTGAACATAAAATGATGAAATTACCAATTTCTCAGCCTTCTGATTCGATATCATTTCCAACTGTGCATAAGCTGAACCATGCACAGAGAGAGGAAGAGCACAATGAAAACCTGAACCCAATTCATCATCTAGAAAAAAAAAATAATGTATATATACAAAATGAATAAAATCAAATCTAAGATTTTAAATAGATAAATTCAATAAGGTTCCTAATAGCCTAAGAAGTAGTCAAATGAAAAGATGGTTCGTGGAAACAGGACAATTAAAAATTACTCATTCCAAATTATAATTTAAATAACATTAACTTTATTAAATACATAGCGCCATTCCATAAAAAGGACAAATTAGCAATTTACTTTACTTGAACAAGAAAATTGATTTGAGGAATAAAGTCTACAATATGTTTATATTTTTGAAAACCTGGAAAATCCTGATTCCTGTGACTAATGAATTAGTTTCTGATTTCACATTGCTAAACTAATTAGTATCTAAAGACTATTACAAAGAAAAATAAACAATAAGAAAAAAAATAAATTTATTGAATTCTCCTTTGGAAAATTGGGAAAACCTACTTTAGCTAGTATTTAACCCTTTTAACAACAAAGAAAATAATAAAATTTTTATTTTTCAAATATATTACATTACTATTATCATCGGTAGAAATTTTGGGAAAATGGATCTATTAACTCCAAAATGAAAGGTCTGTGGGATATTTTTAAAACTCATAACATTGTACAAGGGATTTTGAACAAATTGTTTTAATGATTCTACATTAAAAAAAAAAAATTACATTCAACCTTTCGATCTAATGGGCCGTGAGAGCTAAAAAATTTTATATTTTGAGTTTGAAAAATGATATCAACATGGTTCTTCACTGGAAATATTTCTTTTCTAGCAGCCTAAAGGCAAAAAAATAAATTACTTTCTAATCTAATGTATTGTATAATAAACAACCAAGTTAAAAAAAATTGCAGTCTTTAAAAATAAAATTGCAAATTTTTTTAAAGATTTAAAAAATGTCCACAATTCAGGAACCTATTTTTTAAAAATCTATTCCAGCCCAATTTGGAAGGTTGGTAAAGGTTCTTAAACTATTCTATTAACCTTTACCAAGGTGTTTCTAGGTGGTGGTTTGAGTTAGATATTATCTGCAAAAACCTGCGATTTTTTTTTTTAATCAATTTTTTTGAATTAATCTTCTAATTTTTTTCATTAATTTAATTTAAAAGTGGTTATTTTCTAGTGCTTTTGTTTTTATTTTGTTACACTCAAGGAATAAAATGTTTTGGTGGAAGAAGAACCGTCTAGATCTTATTTTCCCAATTTAAGGTATAAAATAAAGCAGATTCATGATTTTTTTTTAACACTTTTCAGAGTGAATTGGATGAAATAGTTGAAAATGGGTTGATTTTCATTCAATGTAGAATCACCAACAAAATTCTGATCAAGATAGGTGAGGACACACTGTGCAATCTCCTTGTTAATTGGAGGCTACCAGACATGATTATTTCAGGCTTTTTCACTGTTACATAATTTCCTTTTTAGTGACTTTATCGTTTTCACCACAAATAGTCAGGGTTATCTTGCCTTAAATCTTACCTTCAATATCAGTAATTGTTGAAGTGATTTCTTGATCAATTTCAATAAACCTACGAGTAAATTTAACAGAGCAACCAGTTACTCGCTGATGACCAAACCCAGAATTGATTTCTTTCCTCATTTCATCTGAAAAAAACAATAAATAACTTAGGTAAAAAAATACTGAATATTATTAATACCTAATGTTTAGAAAACAGTTCCATTAAATTTCCAATCATGAAACAAATAATTATTCCCAAAATCAGGCAAAATTCAGTTCAAATTATTTTTGTAAAAAGTTACATGTTTGCATAGTTAAAAAACTGTTCGGCTTTGACCACTACGTTCCAAAATCTGCATTGGATGAATAGTGTAGCCAGAACATTGGCAATGATCAACTGTTTATATCATATGTGGTGGTAGAAATAGGAAGTAAATGCAAATATTAGCCATTGTATATTAGGCCAAGCTGGGCTAAGTGTGGCCCTGCTTTAAATGTGGCTCGGTATCTGTAACATATAGCTTAGGCATATGCTCTTATCACAAATCACTTGAACTTTCTGTTTGCCTGAATTATGATAATTCACATAACATACTATAAGCCTATATTAACTATACTCAACTAAATAATCGCTTTCTAACAAAGTTGGCCTTTCTTCCAGTATATAAATTTATCTCTTATTATTAAAGGAATAGAGACAAGAGGAAAGGCCGAATAATAATATATAATATGATTATAATTATCTAGTGTTGTAAATTTGGATTATGTATTGGTAAGGAAAATACTGAATTTGGTGTTGAGGGCCTAACATACTAAAGACAAAATAGGGTAGCGTGGAATTAATCTGAGAGGAAAGAATTTCATATTTTATGTAAGAATTAAAACCTTTAAATATTAAAACTTCAAAATAACTTAAATACAAGAAAGAAATGAAGATTGTTGTATGATGATGAAGAAGGAATTTCAGAGGGGGGGATGAGATCAGAAGCTGGATCAGCTTAGCTCAAAACATATCAGAACAAACATAGATGGAGTTGACTTTTAAAAATTCAAAACAGGTCAACTTCAGTTTCCAGGTGCCTTTCCTTTAAATGGCCAATTAGTTTAAGAGAATCATCAAAACTTTAGAGACAAAACTAAAATTAACAATTTAAAGTAAATTTGCAAAACACTAGAAGTTGTGAACAAACACCAACCTCTAAGTTTATCAATTTATACTTAACTATATATGATGGCAGAATTTTTTTTTAAACACCCTTCTTATGTTACAAAATATACATTTTTTTTTAAAAGCTTATAAATAAAATAACTACTCTGAATAATAAAATGAAACCTAGTAAAGGGTTTTGATGTTTTCTTAGGTTTTTTTTGTAGTAAATTATTTTCGAAGGGAATTCATATCTATATATGTTCTTCGAAACCAAGTAGTTAGTCAGTAATTTTTAACAGTTCTGATAAGCATTAAGGTTTGCAGTACTTTTAGATTATTCAATGATTAAGCAATCAGAGAAGAGTTGAGCATTTTCTCATTTGAGACCAAAGTGGAAGTATGCCAACTGCAGTGTTTTGGTTTCAAATGCCTGATGATAGTACAGCATAATAACTCTTAGAAGCAAAGCCAGAAGGAAAAGGACCAGAAGACAGGCCTTGCTGATAGTACAAAAGAGTACCTGGAAAATACAACAAATAGGTAAGTCAGTAAACTAGAAGTGACTAACTGTCATGGACAGGAAAGATTGGCAAAGAGGAAAACGCACAAGCTCTTTAACGAAAGGCACAGCCTCTTTTACCAAAAAATTAGTTTTCTGAATTCTTGGAAGAAGTTTAAATCTATATTAGTAATAAATTTGAAGAGTTAGTGTCTTTGAACACACTAATTTCAGAAATTACCACTCCAATTTGAAAAATTCTTTTAGTGATAGATAAACCATGTATTAAGAATATTGAAACCAATAGGAAGAGATCTATAACCACATAATAAAAAGCTTGTGTAGGTAAATTTCCAAATTGTTCTCATGAAAACTTCATATCTGTGAAAGGGAAGCTAACGCTTTTATTATATGAATAAATGGTTTACCATTTTTTTCAAAATACGAAATAGATGTTTGAGGGGTGCAGTCAAAAGGAACAAAAAATAGTTAACAACTAGTTAGGCAAGTAAATAGTTGCTAACTATTTTTTGTTTCTCTTGACCACCCATCACTTAAGTTTAGCACTCTTCTTTATTGTCATTCTATTTAATAATTTAGTAGAGCTACTGCAATGTTTTCCATGTTTTTCACTGACCTATAATGGAATTAAATCATAAAAATACAATATTTTGCTTCTTTTTTTTTCTCCGAGATTTAAAATGTCATCAAACAGTTTCAGTCAGGTCATGTACTCATAACTCATCATGTATATGAAAAAGTCATATAGAATCAAAATTCAAAGTTGTCCACTTTAACATTATTACATTATTATTGTCGTTACTGGTTTTTATTTGCTACTAATTGGTTTTAAATTGATATGTTTGGATAGAAGCTAAGTTTAACCAGGAAGAGTGAAAATTGTATGAATAAAGAAGTATCTTGATGAAAATACAACTAAAAAACTTTCCCAGGAAGTGCAAATAATTCTCCCCAGAACTGCAGAAAACAAATCGTATGTTTCAGTAAGGTTAAATGATAAGAACGTATATTAACTATTACTAGATCAAGTTATGTTATTACGTGAATACTTTTTAAGGACATGCCTGAGAGTAGTTTAAGAGAACAAATTGAGATAGAAGAGAGGAAGAGGAACTACCAAAGGATCCACATCCAACCCCCAAAAGGGCAAAAAATATTTCCAATGGAGATGTTGCTAATGTTTTGGAGGATACTATCAAGAGCATCCTCAAAAAAGCTAAAATCATGCAAAAGAACCTTTTAATTCAAAACATCAATAATAAAGATCAAAATCACTTTCACAGAAAAGTACAATGGTTAGTTAATGCAATTAGCTATTGAAATACTAGAAGAAAGGGCAAAGGAATAACAAGAGAAATGTAAAGGTAAATCTGTCCTGATCCAACACGAATATAGATATCAAATTAAATCAGTCTTGGGGAACTAGAAGACTGTCAAGCTAAATTGTACTCTCCTGTAATAGCAATAAGTCATGACAGTTTGAGAACCAAGCTGCTAACGTGGACAGGAAGAGCTATTAAGAATAATAGGAGCTAATGATTAAGCTGAACTTCCAGCACTACAAGGCCATTATGTGCAGATATAAGGAGGTTATGGATCCAACTTACTTTATTTTGAGCAGGACATAAAAAGCTGTACTAGGAATACAAATGACAGAAGATGCTAGCTGAAGAAGGAACAACATGAAGCTCTGAGCACAGCCAAAAATATAAATATCAATTGTTTTGAAAGTAGGAATACCTGCAATTCCCTAACAGGCTCAAATAAATAAATATTAGGCATTAAGGAGAGCAATATATGGAAGTGACTGTTCCTGGTATGAAATTGAATAAGACTGGGCATTTAGGGTAAAAGCACTTAAGTCGCCAGTGGAACTATTTTGACAGTTAAATGTGTTAAAAATGTTGCATAGATTTTTGATCATATAAGAATAATTGACAAAATTTCTTTCATAAACATTATCCTGACTAATTAGAAAATGAAAGTTGTTTGTGAATATTTTTTAACACACCTGATAGTATAAAGGGTTGAGGTTTGACAGAAGAGAAGACTTGCGTAGCAGGTGAGTTATGAGGCCTTAGTGCTTGGCATCGAGCCTCAACATTAGTCAGGAACCCACCAACTACATTCTCTGTATCACTATCCCAATCTGCTATTATTGCTCCAACCTGGAAGTAATAATCATTATTACAAACTACATTTATTTTACATTTATAATTTTCTTAAATTTAAATAATAAATAATTTTTTTGGGTAGTATATACTTACCCACACTTCAAGGTTTAAGAATAAATTTATTTCTTTTCATTTCTTAATAAATTTGATTTGTCATTTGAGAATAAAATCAAAGAGAGGACCCATTTTTGAAATATATGTGTCAAGAAAAAGGCTTTTGCGCATGGTGAAGTTAAAGTAAAGGATGGAATTTGCTGAAGTTCATACTAAACCATGACAACATTAATCCTCAACTTCCCTCCAAATTTGGGCCAAATTAGATGAGCCGTTTCCAAAATACAGGTGTGTTGAGAAAACTGTTTCAGCATGAGGAAGTAAAAGTAATGGATGGAATATGATAAAATCGATTAGGTACCAACTAGATCGATATGGGACACAACCCATACATTCCTGAAAATTTCACATAGAACCAAATTTGCTCCTTGATGTCTGAAATGTAAAATGCGTGAGACAATTTTCGACTTAAGCCCCTTAATCTGTATCATATTATAAATTCAGTCCTCCTACAGTAAGCTTCCAAGTGTGTAATTGCTAATGGTTGGAATGTCATTATTAAGGCTGGGTCACACATGACTGCATAGCACAAAGAACCAGTACTGGCTAACAAGGTGGCAGACATGGCCAGTTGAAATAATAATAATAGTATTATTTTAGACAGGCGGGTTTAACCAGTGTACAATTTATCTCACTATATGTATGTTTTTATAGATGAGTATTAATTTTGAATACAAATGATAAGGTAACCATGCCACTTATACTATTAAATTAAATATATACAAACAAAGATGCAGGCCACAATGATTAATGATGGGCAAAAAGACTAATTTTGTTAGTTGTTATCTCAACATCATATTGTTGAGAACAGCTAAATTTTGGTTATTAAATAAGAATTTTAATTATTAAAACTAATGTAATATTTCAAAATTTACTTACAATATTATCTATGGGTTTTGTTATTTCAGGTGATTTGAGCTGCTCTGCAATTTCAGTCTTACTAATATCTCCAAGTTTCATACCAAATTTCCTCTTTTCTTTGTCTAAAAAATTCCAAATTGGTCTTGAATAAGTAAAAATATTAAAATAAACAGAAAATTAGTAAATTGTATAATTTAACATTAATACATAGTCATTTTTGATTTATTTTATTTTTTATAAATAAAATGCTGAAAACTATATATTGTAAAAACTTTATCATTAATTTTTAAATGCTAGTTTTATGGTATTATACCACCAGGGTCATTTACATTTAATATACATAAATAATATAAAGATTCTTAAGATATGATGGTACCTGATATTTCTCAAGGATATAAAAAACAGATATTTTCATACAGAATAATTTTCTTTCACAACCCATTAATGACATCTACAACTCTAATAGATATAATAAACACACCTCTGGTATCTTGAGGTCTGATATTTTCTACATTATGTTCTTCATCACCCCTGAACTCGTACATCTTATCTGCTAAACAACGCCTTCTAAATAATTTAAATTTAGGCTCACATTGATTTTCTTCACTCTCCTTGAAGTCATATACCTAAAATATACGTAAATAAAAGTCACATTAAAGTATTGAGAAAAATAAGTGATAAATTCTATCGTGATCAAATAGTTTCTTACTTTATCAGGTTCATCTTGTCGTTTAGATTGCCTTTTACGTGAGCTTATTCTGTTTGCTTTGTCCGAAGTAAACCATTTTTGTTTAGGTCTAGTTAACTCAGAGTATACAAGATCTGTTTTAACTTCCCTGAGAAGATTGCAGGCCTTAAAAAATAATATAGATATTCTTACATTATTAGGCATTTTAAACATTTATATTATAAAAAAAAAAGCTATGATTTTATCTATACAGTATTTAAATCTCTGAGTTTTTTCATTCAAAACCACTTTAGAATAAATTTTCAGAAACTATACAGAGGACTCTCACTAATCCAGACCATTCCATAATCCAAACCATCCCTTAAAAAAAATAAATTAAAGATTTGATTTCATGTATATAATATACATATACATACATTCAACAAAATTGTATTATCAACACCTTACCTGCTGAAGCTTAAATAATCTAATTAGAAATACCAACTCTTTTTAATTAAAATAAAATCTAAGCTGCATATTAAAATTTAGAATTGGATTTATTTCCTCAATTTCTTTATTGGTGGATATAATTAACTTTTTTTTTCATTAAATTAATCTTCAGTACTAAATTGTATTGTTTATAAATTTATTTCCCTATTTAATAAATTTATTTCCCTCTTCCCTTCAGAAATCTGAGTTTTTCGCTAATTTAAACTCCCTAAATTTAAAAAAAAAAATAGTTTGGATTAGCGAGTCCACTGTACTTTCAACATTATAAAATGGTTTAACCAGGGCAAAATGATAACTCTCAACTGTAACTAGTTCTGCATGGGAAATGCCGATATAAAGGAAAATAAAAAGAAATGCTCAGCTTGTCTATGAAAGAAAGAAAGCTGACCAAATTATGGTCACTATCTTGATATGTAACGTTAAAGAGTTTCTTAATGGTTTATCAAACATGACACATAAACTATATTTTGATTTCTTAGGTCATAACACCACTCCTTTACATTTGGCTACTTAATTATGCTCCTGAGGCAGAGTAGTGCTATTCCAGACTTCAGAAAAAAAAATCTGAGGAGATCCTCAGAAAAAAAAAAATCAGAAAAAACCACTATATCATAGATAACTTACGGTGTAATTAATTAAAAAAATTATCATATATCACTAATAAGTAATCTTAACCTTAAAAAGTTCTTTATTCACCATGGAGAATTCATAAATCAACAATCTTAAGAGCTTTATGGTTCACATTTTATACTTAAATCTATAAAAGAGTACATTAACACTAACTGATGAACATATATGATTACATAAAAAGTATTTACCGGACTGTTAATTTGTAGATGCCTTTCGAGAGCAAGTTTAAGACATAATGGTAAATCTGCCATTTCATATTTATAACCCTGGAACAAAATTAGATTCATGGATATACAACAAAGGAAAATATAATTCATTTCCACTTCTTAATCTTCAGTCCTTAGGATAATAAATTTAAAAATTTCTATTACCCTTGATCCTGCTTAACCACAGAATTGTATCCAACACAAAACTAATTAAGTTATAAAGTAATTAATTCTGATCATATAAAGTTTAAAAAATCATGAACAAGAAAAAAATATGATATCTTGAAATACAAAACAATAAAATTATACATAATTTTAAAAGATATCATATGAATAACTACAATACAAAAATACAAGCATTTTTTATTTTAATACTAGTCAATTAAAAAAGTAAACTTATTTAGTGATAAAATGAAACCTACTAATGAAGTTCTAAGCTCTTAATATGTAAATGGATGATAAAAAACACAGGAGCCAAAAGAAAAAAAAGTAAGCCATGAGCTTATCTGTAGATTTGTTAAATTAATTTTTGGATTATGTGAACATTGAAACTTACTCATAATTCCTAAAATTCTGAGATAGTTACAATTTTTTTTTTCTTATTAGATTACAAAGGTTCATAACTCAAAATGATAAACCAAAAGTCAACATCTCTTTAGTGAGAGCAATTAGGACATCAAGTTGGAAATTGCTATGATTTCAATGGGGAAAGAGAGGTGATAAGCAATAAAAAATAGCTAAAGCAAATAAATAAAAATTTGAAAAAGTAAATCAAGTTGTTAATACCTTTTTAATTTTTTCAATCAGTAAATTTGTCATTCTACTAGGCCAATTATCACTAAGAAATATAGAGTAACCTTCACTTCTTAAGAAACTATAGCTCATCCTAAAACATATTAAAAAAATATAATATTGTTCTTTATATGAAGTTTATGTAATCTATTTAATATATAATTGATGAAAACAAGAACACTTTTCATAAATTTGCATTTTTTTTTTACCTATTTACAATTGGTAAGGAAATGATATTTCCTTCTGGATGCTTGGAGACTTCAGGTGTATCCTGATCCAGCCTAAGGGATATAACATGAAGAAAGGCGCCAGTATTGACAAGAATTTCAGAATCAGAGGCCATACACGTATGAGGATCAAATGTATTTACATGAGGGACGGAAAAGTGAGTATGAAGTGTGAGACCATGTTTAAGACAGGTTAAGCCAACACATGAGTCCCAGTTAGCAGCCATTTCTGGAAAATAATAATTATTGTTAACTTATAATAACATTTTTAACTTTTATAATCTAATATTTTCCCACTAATTTGGAATTAGACTCATTGACTATAACCAATTTTAGCAATATATATATATATATATTTGTCCTCCTTTGCATCAATATTTCCACAATTTTATCAGTAAAAGAACTAGAAGTGTAACTTCTAATGCCAATAGATAATTATTAAAATCCAAATTTTGTGAAATTTTGTTTAGATAATTAACTGTTTTTTGAAGTACAATTATATTTGTCCATGCTAAGAGGAGGAGGAGAGGGCCCAATAAGGCATAACAGAGATTTATAGCCTACGGTTTTAATCTTTTACAAATACTTATTGGTTTTATATAGTCTACAAAAACATAATAAAAAAATATCCTTTTTTATTGATTTTTTTTAAGTACTCAATAAACGAGAGTAAAAAATTTAGTTTTTAATTTATGTCAGATTATTATGAAATATACATAGTCCGAGCATTTATGTACATCATTAAAATAAGGAGAATTCTTATCCCATCCATTTTCAAAGTTTATCACTTTAATGAATTAAATGCTTGAACTAATGTTTTCCTTTAATTCCAAAATATACTTTAACTAATATATAATTAACTAACAGTTATGATAACTCATGACTGATTTTTCATGATAATTTAAATTAAATCACAATTAAGCATAACAATATAATTTATAAAAGTTCAATCAACAAAGGCATTTTCATAACAATATTAATACACTACCTTCTTCATCAAAGGAAGCAGCTACAGAAATACAATCAAGACAACCATTAAGGGTAGGAACTGTTGTTACTGTGATGTATGTGGTAGATTTATATTCACATTCTGTTCCCCAACCATCAGTATTGTCTGGACTGGAAATAAATCAATTATTTTATTTTAAATAATTCAACATAAAAATAATTAGGACAATAAATAATTTATTTATTTGTTTTACTAATAGTTATTATGGTTTAACTTTACTAATTAGTATTAATGTTTGAATTACGAATATAATCATTATAATACAATAATTTAATTTATAGGAACAGACTAGAATAATAACAGAATACAAGGACAATAAATTTATTTTTCAAGATTAAATTACATCAAAACTCTTTCATACAATAAATAATGATCAAGTTGGACACTGTTGTCACCAATTTCTAACTACATACATCTGCACATATGTACAAATCCAAATTGACAAGGTTGATCTTGATACAATCCTCCTAACTACGCTTTAGTCTACCCTTTAGACATTAACCTGTAAGAGTGTTAATTAACTTTTTAGAAATCCATGCGTTACTAAGCTCTGCTACTTTACGCGCTCATCTTATGTACCGCAATAAACCTGAATTGTATTTACCGAGTGCACTTCCCTTAATTTAGTATACATAAAATAAATAATATTATAATTTTAATATAAACAGCATTGTTAGATTAAATCAATCTTCTTATATTTATGTTAAGTTTCAAAATATAATTTTTAATATAAATAAATAAATAATAATGGCTGCTAAAATGTCATAAATTCCTCATTTTGGTTCATCAATGGATATTTAAAAATAGTTAGTTTGACAGTTGATAATTTTAAAATATTTAAAAAAATTGTAATGATCTTAAATGTATTACATTACCACCACTAAATACTTTTATATAAATACTAAGAACATATTTGTTCATCAGAAATTGAAGTTCTTTATTAGTATAACAATATAAAATTTCATTTTTCTTTAAAAAAAAAAAAAGAAATCTAAATTTATGTATTATGTAAACAACTTTAAAAATTATTGTAAACATTTTTTACACACTTTAACAAAACTTTAAGAAATACAATATACCCTTTTGGATTTTTATTACATATTATTAATTTAAAAGACTACTGATCTATCACATAAATCCATTTAATGAGGTTTATACTGTCTCAGTAACCAAGAAACAGCTAATGAAGAAAGATTATAAATAAGTAAGGACTTCAATAATAAAAATCCTATAAGTTCAGAGAACTATAAACTATACAAATAGAACCTCATTAAAAAAAAACTCACCCATGACAAAAACCGTAAACAAGAAGTCGATCGTTATTATTGGCCCACTGACATATTCCAATAGTTAATATTTCTGTGATAGTACAGCTATCAAATAGCTGAACTTCTGCTACTTTCGCTGCAGGCCGCCCAGGAATAAATTCCCAGAAATGAAGACGATACCTAAAAAGTAATTAATACACACAGCTATAGTAGAGTTATACCTTAATAAATAAATATAATAACTCAATTTTCATAAAATACAATATTAAGTCACAGATAAATAACAAAAATATGCTCAAAAACATTGTAGGACATAAGTAGCATAAATAGTACAATAACCACAATAAGACTTCAAAATATATTCGCATTAATGTAGATATGAGAGTAATGGAACTACTTAACTAGACTCTGGAACAAGAACTAGTTAACCCGAAAATTTGAAAGAGTAAAAGTAATAGATAAGTTCATTAAGGTTGATTATGGGTCTATTAGGTGACCTTCAAAAATTTACCATGGCACCACAAACTGAAAATAAAGTTAGAAAAGTAATAAAAAATATTTTTAAAAATGTATTAAGTCCAACAAGCAATTATCCATTTTTGCATAATGGATCAATTTCAAGTTTTTGTAAAATATAAAAAAAAAATATTCATTATATCTGAGCCAGCATACAGAAATTACTTATTTAAATAATATTACTAATGAAAATAATCATCCTAGAAGTGATTTCCAATGTGCTTTGTGAGACCACAGTGGTGCTTTCCCACCACCAGCCAGAAGCTTCTTAGAGGAAGCAATCAAACACACTCAGACATCAAATAGTGCTGGCTTATTTTTTATTTTTTAATGGTCCAACATAATAAATTGGTTTTCACACTCTAGCTGGAATAGGTTGGTTACTTGAACTACCTGTTTTTTCACAACCTGGACAATAGTGTAAAACCTAAAGTGACCACAATACTTCATGGCAATCAAACAATCTAACTAATCCTCACTAAAAAAAAAAATTACTTATAGCTTGAAATAAATAATACTTCTTGAATTAAGTGCTTTGAATCTCTTGATTATAAATTGAAACAAATTAATTCTACCAACAGTATATATATTTATACCTAGAAACCACAATTAACTGGAAAATCATGCCTTAAAAGTTTTGTCACTGAACTTGAACATGTGTTCGGCCTTAAACAAAACGAAAATGTCAAGGTTATGTAAAGTTATTAATATATTTAGAAAAAATTATATCAGCACATTGAAGAACGAAAAAAGCACAGCTTTACAGACATGTTTGAACCATCACTATTTCCAACTATACATAATATATGATAGATTGATCAAGAATTATAAAATTATACTCACTAGAATAATAAAATAACAATCAAAATTAGGACCAAACACATTGTTTGATTTTCTTCAAATTTGGTAAGAAAATTCCTTGAAGACAAAAAACAATGTACGTCTACGATTTCATTTTTATTCCGATCCAATATGATAGTCTTCCCCATAGCATCAAACATTTATTTGATTTGGATTCATGGCCAAACATGTTTTTTATTTTCCTTGAAATTTCCCATGAATATTATTTGAAGACAACCAAAACATGTATAAGAATTTCCTTTCTTTGAATACTTTATTTAAAAACAAATATTAAAATAATTGTAATTTATTCAATTCCAAGCTGTGCATTTTTTGATTTGAGGTTGTTAATATGGCTTGTATGATATTAAAAATAAATGATGTTAAACTATTTTGAAAAATATAGACATTATAAATAGATGAACAACAAATGTATTCATCAGGAAACAAATCATGATGTCTGGTATCTCTGGAAATTATGCTGGCTACTTAATGAATGACAATATTAACTAAAACATTTATAGGTTACAGTAAAGCGAGCTGAATTTAGATTTATTCACGAGGTCAGACAACAATTGGTAGAATTATAATCAACATTATACAATGATACTTAAAAATGTATTAAACCACAACTGTCAACATGAAATAATAACTAATATAAAAAACAATATAGTTGATTTGTCTTTTACATGCTAAAAAATCTCTTTAAGTTAATTGTTTAAAGACTATGGCAAACTATTGAATAATTATTCATACAATAGAGTTAGGGGTCTAAAGGATATTTTAGCTGTTCTTAATAATAAACTAGATAAAAACTTAATAAACTGACATAAAAAATAACAAAAATGATGCCTAGTTAAAAAGCATGGATTAATTTAAATTTATTTGATAAAAGTTATAATTGCCACTCTTTATTGAACACTTTAAAAGCTAGGGAGGGTATCATAACAAACAATAACATATAAAATACCAAGAAGAATATAGAATAAAACACATATTACAAACAATATACTTTCAAAAGGGTCTATGATACTAATGATTAAATTTAACAAAAGGGAAAATATCATTAAAATCAAAATGCTATTGATAAATCCACATATGTTCTTTAAAGTTATATACTCAGATTTCCCAACAAACGAATATTTGTAAAATGAGAGTAAAACTTAATTGCTGAAATATTAAAAAATATAAAAACTAAATGCAGATATCAGTATTTAGAAATTAAAAAAACAACATAATAATCAAATTCAATAAGATCATTCAGAGACAAAATTAGTTGAAAGCTGGCTAAATTACTCATAACTAACTGTAAAGACAATACTTTGAAACTAATCAATAAATGAATAATGGCCTGTTTTTATGATACAAATCATTAGCAAATTAATAAAATCGGTATTTAAATCTCTAACCTGTAAACCATGTTGGGTGAATAGTCAGAAGAAGTGTCACAACTGTAAGTGTATGTGAGAAGCAATTGTCCACATCTAGTCACTCCCATTAAAATATGACTGAAATAAAAGACCATTATCATATCATATTCAGGCTAGAGCCCAGAAGATTTAAATGTCACTTAACTAGTATTAAGTTGAATTCAAATTACAAATAAATTGAACAAATATTCATAATACATACTTATCCAGGTTGGGTATTGTATCAGCAAGTCTGAATATAAGTCTACGTGGTATGGCATTAAATAATTGTTTTGCAGGTTCATAATTAAGAGGTACACCGCGAACAAAATGTCCATAGACCTGAAAAAAATATTTAATTTTTAGGCAATACTCAAAACCAATACATGGAAGGTTATTTTACCACAACCTTCTGTAAATAAAGTCTTACCTCCCTATTGTACAATTTTTGTAATAGATGCTGTTTTCTATACTTTGAGTGATTCATTTCGGCTTATATTTTAGCCTCGGTACATTCTATCCAGACTTAAAAGACACAAACATCTCCTTAGACACTGTTATAACCGACTGGTATGGCGTCTGCCTCATAGAGTATATCTGCATTAGAAATCAATTCATACTCCTCTTTAAAAAATACGAAAAAAAACTCGTAACCAATTTAATATATGTGAAAAAAATATTTAAATTATTTTCTTAGTATGCGATTATCATTTTTGTATTATTAAATTTGAACAACATTTTAAACATTTTTAAAGTATTGTTATTAAAACGTCTTAATTGTCATTGGCTTAAACAAATAAAAAGTAACCACTTTTAATTATAAACAGAATTTTGGTATTTAAATTTCAATAGGAGCAATAAAACCTATAACTATTAGTATACGTAACAAAGCATATTGGAACGTCCAATAAATGCTACATAATTCATGCAAACACGACAAATCTGCCAAATCAAAGAAATTAAATTTTGCGCCCATGAAGTCAATATATTATCAATGGGTTATTATGAAGACTTTTAATAAGCAACCCTTTAATCTATTGTTTCCACAAAGAATACAGCACTTAGATACTGAGTAACGTTACTATCAGAGTTTAAATATTTTATTACCCATAGTTAATACAACAAATTTATAATTATGAGAGATAGTTGACCGTGGATGACGTCCTAGGAGATGATGGTTGGGAGTGCGGTCAAATGAAACACAAATAAGTTGGTGTAGCTTATTTAATAGTGCCAATAAAATCATTTTGACGTTTGGTTTCCAAGCTAATAACCCTGATGAAGGCTAGAAACTCTAGCCGAAACGTTGGCACAATTAAATAAGCTACACCAACTTATTTGTGTTTCATTTGACCGCACTCCCAACCATCATCTCCTAGTATAACAAATTTACATTATGAACAATTCTTTGCACATTCTGACTAAATCATAATATCGGCTACATCGCCCCCTCTAGATAATGAAGTAACAAAAATACTTCCAAAAATAATGATAATAATAGGTTCATAGCTGGGATTTTGTGTCTTTAATCTAGGGGCAATATACCTCTGACATTATAATTGTTGTACAATAGATATATACATTGTTTTATACATTTATTGATAATTATTTTAGGAAGGTAGGGTAGGTAATTGGACATCCTTATGATACATTAAGGACTTCCAAAACTACCAGTAGTAAAACTTATCGTTGTAACAGCCTTAATTCACTCACTAGAAACAGTGTAAACGCACAATTATTTTGTACTTCGTGGTTCAAAAATCTGCCTAATCGGTTTCAACACCCTTCTGGCGGCAACTAAATACATAGGTATGGATAAATTCGCAACTAACACCATGTCCACCAACACAGAAATTTATGTCGTTACACAAACAATCACTTAAGGACCGAAGACAGATATTGAGTTGTGAACAGAATTCTATAAATTTTAGACTCTAGGCAACTGCCGAAGTTAAAGACAACCAGTTGCACGATCAAGATCTAAAGCTTACCTGAGTGACATGTTCTATCAGCTCCACTTAAAAAAGTAATTAAACATTTAAATTCATCAAGCCTGGCAAGTGGGAATATAAAATTCCAGAGCTGACTTGAAACTCCATTGAGTTAAAGTTGGAGATATAAATTCACAACTTAACAGTACTTCTACCTTTTCGTCTAGGTAAAATCTTACGCCAGGCTTTTAACACGGGCACAAGAGCCTCTATTTTCCTGCTAGGGTGCAGAACTCACACTTATAGCGCTTCTATCGCTAATTATGTTGAAGTCATCCGAAATGAGGATCGAAGCTTCAACATACCTCCTCTCTGTATCTTATTCTTCTCCGACTAACGAAAAAATAATGATGCAGACTTCCTTCACTGGTACATAGTACATCACCCATCATTCTAGGGTACGTTGAGACATCCCATCAACCTGCCGCTCATGGGCCAAGAAGAGCACATGCGATGCATGAAGCAGCCATAACTGATTCTTCTGACTTAACGTTTGATCAGACGCAGTAGAGATGATGACCATTAGTAAATGAACCCAAAAACATATACTTTTATCTCGTAGTTTCCTTTAACACTAGACCTGGATAAGCAATTGCAAGCAGTGTGCAATGTATAATAAGACAAGAGCTAATGGTTGCCAGGAGACCTCAAAGCCGACTGAATTCAAAAATATATGGCGCTGCTCCTGGTCTTTCGTTAAAACATCAGCACTATTAATCCCTTTGTTACAAACAGCCCTATTTTACAATATCAAACTATAACTAATACAATCATAAGTAATATATTGATTACATTTTAATGTAGTGTGTAGTATTTTAAAATTAAAAATTTTCAATCTTTCATTACAAAGAAAACAATTAAAGAAATAAAAATGTTAACGTGCGTAAACCATAAGAGTGGCGTGTGTTATACATTTTGAGTGAACAATGTCAAATAATTTTTTTTTGTCAACGTTTTCTTGAAGACATTAATCACTAAAAACTCCAATAACGTTTTACGGTTTTTGATGATTCGCGAACAAACGGTGGAAAAAAATCCTAATTGGCAAAATCGTCGGGGAATTAAATACTCAGTTCGGTCATTGTACTTGAGGTGTCATCAAGACAGCAGGCATTCTAGCTTCTCAAGAGGTAGAAGAAACTCAAATTATGATGAGGTATTCTTATGGGAAATAGAATTCTAAAACGATTTATTTTTTTATTTTCCAAACCGTTTTCTCTAAAATCTTAAAAAAACCAAAAACATAATATATTGTTTGCGATTTTTAGTGATTTTTGCCTTCAGGACGCTTCCGATTAAAATAATTAATTATATCTTCCATATTGAAATTAATAATACCTTCAAAACATTTACTGCATGATGCAGAAAAAATTAAATCAAATTTCCAAATATTGTAGAGATTAGGGAGGTGTACAGGTAGGTACATCCTATATGTTGATGTATCCTTCAACCTTTTACAAATAAAGAAAAAAATTCAATATTTCAACAGCAAGTTATGAATAAGATGAAGGTGAGAGGCATTTATTTAAATCTTTTTCTCAACTTATTAGTTAATGCTTTTTTTTTATTGAGACAAAGTTAAAAAAGTAAATGTCTAATTCAAAGATAGGAAAATAATGCTACATTGGTTATTTTAATCCTAAATTGGTTATTTTTTCCCCTTTAATTCAGTTTACCAGTTGAAAATGAATATTTTCATTAGGTGGGAAGATCTCGCTCTTAGGGGTCTGCCCAACAAAATGGGTAAAATCCAAAATTTATTTCATTTGAACTTTTGATAACTATGATTCAATTTGGACTTTGTACCTGTTTGATACTCTTTTAAGCCCTAATGAATGTTATATAAATGGGAAGAACAAGACAGCCAAGAATTTTTTTTATCGAATCTTTTTCTGAATTCTTGTTTTTTTTTTTTTGATGGATAGTCAATGAAAAAGTAAATTAGGCAATTACAATAATTATGAGGAGATTAATTTTTTTTAGAGGAAGTTTATCATAAATAATTTTTCATTTTATACTAAATGTATTGTAAACTATCTACAGTAAAGACAAAACAACCCTAAAAATACCATGATTGAAGTATGAAAGATAAATTTCCTGTTTCTTGAAAATGTGTCAAATTAACTTATCCAATTTTCCATTATTATTCAAAGCTGAAAACTACAAATCATTGAAGTAGGTCGATAATGGTACATTTTCTTCTTAATAATAGACTATTCATTGATAGTGGCTCCACCAGATATTTTGTTCTTGTTAGCAGTAAATAATATTACCAATAGATATAAATGTAACTTTCATTGCAGTAGAAACAATGAAAGAGGGGGAGGAGACAGCCAGGGGTATAGATCTACAACCTTTTCTAACATTCTAAATTGACTATAAAATATAGATTTATAATAATTATTCAATATCTTAACATAATATGTTTGTTTGCACATACATGTACATTAAGATGTTAGGGAGGCTAGCCCAACAACTGCCAGACCAATGGGAAGGCCTTAACTTAACTATAATATCTACATTACCAAGTTGGGTCAACGAGAGAAATGACTATGCAGGAGATGACCACTCTGGTGAGAGATAAAGAGTTATGGAGATCTTTGGTTGAAATGTAACACACGAGAAGAAGGAGCATACATGATTATGGATGAGATTGGTTTTGAGTGATAAAACAGCAGATGGCATCACTGCTTCTCTGGCATGGACAGGCTTTCCTTTGTTTGGGTAAGTTGGAGTTGGCATCTGTTAATGCAACACTCTCTTTGTCATAAAACCCTCTCTAAAGTTCACAACAAACTAAACAATAGTTTATCATACATAACAGTGTATTTCAACAGCTATCTGAGTCCTCTCCCACAATATGCTTATTTTTTTGTATATTTTAACAACTATGTGAATGCCAGGGTCTTTAAGGGCCATTTATGATGGTTTGTATTGTGATGATTTATATCTCTTGACCTTTCATCCAGTAGACTAGAGATCTAAATTTAGGTTGATAGATTAAAATTATTTTTCCCAATTCAGCTGAAATGAACGAAACCTCACATTTACAAAATATGTGTTAATACTATATTATTGTTCTTTTAGTATCACATCATATTCTTCTGCACTAATTCATATTCATCCAACTCTATACCCACATCTTATACTATCAACGAATCAGCTACAAAAACACTGATCCCCGTTTATGTTCAATATTTCATTTTAATATTGTAAACTGTTTGAGGGGCTATGTTAACATAAAAAATAAAGGTAGGCCATCGATGGTCGCATAAAGTAGCTAAAATAGTTTTATACTATTTGAGTTTCTTTTTTAATACATCTAGACCATCCTCCTTTTATTACTTTAATCAACTATCTTCCAATAAAATGTAAACACTTTACAATGGTGTGAATTGATGTTATTAGTACATTTAAGCCACTGAAAGAAAAGTGGTATATCATTCTTATCTCATTACACTATAGTTTTATTTAAAAAAATTAATCATGTACTGAATGTAAAAACTTCCAATATTTTTAAATAGAATAGTAACAAAATAGTTTTAATAGGAAACATTGTTAATCCTAACCAAAAACTTCAAAATATTTCCCCGAAAGTGTTGAATATCACAGTATTATTTTGTTTAGACACAAATTCTAAATATGTCGCTAAGGAAGTATAATCAGTGATGGTTGGAAATCACAGATAATACTTTTTAGTAAGCTTTATTTTGTTAGCAGAAAGACAGCAGTATAAAGACAAAAAAAAAGTATAAAATTAGATGGGAGTTTATTGAAAGATATTAGATTAACTAAAGTTCATACATCATAAAAATATTTTCTTAACCACTTATAAAAAAAAAAAAAAATATGTCATCATTGAAAACCTTTTTATTACTAAAAAAGTATGACATCATAGGGGACTATATTACAATTTCTCCATATTTTCAGAAACCAAAAATATGGAAATATATTTAAAGAAAAATAAAATATAAAATGAAAAATGGTCGTCATTAGATGCTTTCACATCACATTACTTGTATTATTACTTATCCTAACAAAAAATGTTTAACAGACGTCTTTTTTTACTTTCTGTATTAACTAAGAATTAGGAAATATCATAATCAGTTTAAAAAAGTAAAGAACCTGTTCAGAGATAGGCAACACAAGAATGAATCATTAAAAAAAAATTGTCATAAAAATACTTGAAGGCCAAATTATAACTAAAAGGTACTGTAGTACATACAAAACTACAAAATATAGATTACACTAGTACCAAATACAAACTATTGTGTTTAACAACACACCTGCCAAGGCTAAAAAGAAACAGTATATTCCTCCACAATAATTAATCAGATTATATATAAAGTGAAATAAATTATATGGAATCAGAGATTCTGTAATTTCTGTATTTCATACAGTCCATCATTTCTTAGTCAGAAAATATTTAATGTAAATTTATGAGTTTAATGGATTCTTCTGAATTCCATAATATTTTAAATAATGCACTTATAACAATCATTACTTCTTCATTCTCAGGAAAAATATTTCCTGGTTGACTATATACTTCAGATACAGTTGTATAAATTATAGATACAGGAAAATAAAAAGTTTGCTTTATGTAGATGATTTATTTTCTTAGTTCAACATTTGATTCAGTAATAAATTTGCCACAGACAACTTTTTTTTCATATCTCTGCTCCCTAATCTATTTACAGAATGACTATACAATATATACAATTTGATAAAACTGGCAAGACATAACAATATATATTTTTAAAAATTCTATTTATTCAATTACAAAGATAAGTAGTGAATACACACATGAAAAGTGATTATTTCAATGTTAGTATTCTTGTACTTTTAATTTATAACAATTTAAAATGTATGCATAGTGGTTTCAGGACAATCTATAAAATGGTTGATAATAATATTTGAAACTTTGGATATTAAGAAAACAAAAATTTTGAACCATCTCGTCCATGAATATCTTCAAATTTTCCTTTTCAACTATTTCTATTTTTGAGCAATATTGTCTTTACTTAACTGAATTATTCACAACAAAGGCAGTTTTATTTTTATTATTTTTTAATACTTGATTTTCGGTATAATTTTTTCAATATGCATTTCATACTAGACATTGACCACACAAATGATCACCACCACTAATTTATAGATTCTCACATAGTTTTTCTTCCTTGTTTATTAATATTAATAAATAATTAATCAAAAAGTACAGTATCTAAAGGATTATTAGCTATTAATTATAATTATGATAAAGTGAAACACTGCAAATAAAGGAAGCCAAATTGAAGAATAAACCAACATAATAATATTTTTTTAAAAAAATGTTTCTTGAGATATTTAAATGGTTTCAAATACCCAGTAAATTCAGTTGAAACCACCATTAATCAAATTTTAAAGTATACTTCACATTTTATACTCATGTGAATATCTTTATGATAACAATTTGAAATAAAACAACTTATTGCTTTGTATAATGATAAATTACATGATTTTCAATTAAGAATACACTTTAAAAATATGAAAATATAAATATGGGATTTTTTTTTTCTAAATAGAAGGCTATGAGGCATTTAGTTTAGAACAATCCTAATAAACAAGTTAATAGGCACTGAAACAGAACCACTATGTATACCCTGGGAGTCTTATAATATGAAGTTATCCCAGATAATATAGAAAGGTTCTAGACTAATCTAGGAAGGCGCTAGTGTTAACTATGAAGTCACTTGGAACTAGAACACTGAGTTCAGATTATTTAAAACTTTTTACCTTTGTTAATAAGTGGTTGTATAAATACGTATATATTTATACATATATGTATAAATACTACTAACAAATGAAAAGATTTCATAACAAAACTCAGCAATATTACAGTATTCACTATTGTCAATTGAACTAAATCATATATTAAAAAATAATTTAAGTATTGGTTATGAAATGAAACCATAGCATTTAATTTGACTTTAAATCACTGGTAGAGAGTCATAAATATAGTGAGTTTATTTTAACTTTGTAGTAAGGTAAATAGTACGTATTACTGCTAAAGTACTTCCAAATAGCTAAGATTTCAGCAGAAATATTTGTTTAAGATTTATGGCTAGGATATAAGTTTTTTTTTTTCTAAAAGAAAGGGAAAAATATACCATAGTTGAAATTGTATATTGTATGGATTA
>NW_027116348.1:1582854-1585268 GCF_000696795.3 Halyomorpha halys | reverse complement strand
TTTTTTCAAAGATGTATATATATATACACACACACATACACAATAATACAAGCATAAGTATTGTTACAGGTGTCTCCATTATAGACAAGGTTTAAAAAAGGTATTTATCAAGGTATTTTAATTAGTTAGGAGAGATTTATGTTAAAACCCACTAGGTCAAACACAAGATGTCAGATTTTTTGAGATCTCTAAAATTGAGAAGGCATGACAATATGATTTCCTCATAAAACTCATTTATCAACACCATATTTACTGAGAAAAAAACATTTTTCCTAAAAACTGTTTTCTAGAAATTCACATTTTTAAGTTGTTTTTGGTTTCCTGTAATTTTTTTTGTCAGTTATATTATTATATAATAGGAGCTGCAATATATTTTTCTTGCAATAAAAAATAAAGAAATAGATGAACAAATAGCAAAGTTTTTTGTTTTCATGGTATTTTAAACTTAATCATGAATTTGTTTTTACCTTACAAAAGGAAACAAGTTTTTGCTAAGTTTCGTAATTGTTTAATACAAGAGAGAAAAACATACTAAAATTATTATTAGGATATTAAGTGAATGATTCTGTAAATAAAGCCTCAAGCTTCTCAAATAATTTAATCAGTCACTGTTTTGACAATTTATGCATTATTATGACAAAAAAAAGACAAAATCCTCTATATATTGAGTTCTTTTGTAGTAATTTAGTATCTCTATACTGTCAGTCTTTTCTAGAATGTTGATCTGCTATGTTCATTCTACATTTATGTGATCCTTTCCTTCTCCGTTCTGTTGCTTGAATTTGCAAAATTTTGATTGGGTATTTATTTGTATGGCTTGAGGTCTTATTTTTGGTATCTTTTAATAACTTGTATTTGATTTTGTCTGAAAAAATTTTAAATACACAGATGAGGTAATATTTTTTTCACCACACAAAAAAATTTCAAAAAGGGTAGGGCAGAGGACTGGTATTACCTACTTGATTGGGATGAAAGAACAAACGATTTTTGAAATATAGTTGCTTTTACTCTATTACCAACTGCAAGATAGAAGTGGCTATGTTCTGTACACTTACAGTTTATTTTTTGTTGTTTTTTTTAGAAAATTTTAGAACTACATGGAATAATAATTAAATAGAAAGAGTATAGTGGATGACTCTCAACCATAAAAGAAAATGTAAATAATTAATATATGAATTTAAGAAAAGGCAAATATGTATGTATATCCTTGTACATCTAATTGTTGAACTATTTTTAAACTCTCTATTACTAATCTATCACACATTAAAAATGTCATTTCATTTTCTGTAGGAGGGAAGTAATTTGAATTTATATGTTGTTATGCCCACATGTGATTTAAACAGCAAAAACACACACATTAAAAAAAAGAAAAAGATATATTATGGTATGGCGACATATATTTCAAATCTCACTGGTTAAATTATTTCATAAATCTTATAGCCCTGACCAAAGTAAAATTATAATAACATTGATCACTAACTGTTCCCTAAAAGAAAATAAATTTTCAATTATTTACTTTTCCTTACTCCTATTTTGTGATCAATATATTCAACATGGTTTCAAAATATATTTATTTGATGGAAGTTGAGTGAGTCTGATAGAAAATGTTTTTGGGGCGATTTAGGAATAGAAATCTAGTTTGTAGTTTTTTGTTTATATTGTTATAATGATATAATGTAGGAGAATATTAAATTTAAATTTAAAAATTCAACATCCCCTTTAATTTATCTTAAATTTTCTGAAACAAGATTTAAAATGATCTAGAACATAAGTCTTTAAAAACAAATAAAGAGAATAATTTCAATTGTGGAACTTGCTTAATCTAGTGATGAACACTGATAAACATTACAATGTATGATTTTTATTTATGTTTAATTAATAGAAAAATATTGAAAGATTAAAGATTGGAGGTAGAGTGAGGATCTAATTATATAAAAGGATTAAGGGTAATTTTTATAAGTGGGTTAGCTTTGAGGATTGAAACATATGTCATCAAATTGGCATATACATTAATTTCATGTTAAAAGAAAGTAGTCAAAATATGTCAAATGAAACTTATTAATGACAAAACATCATTAGGATTTTACATGTAGACACAAGTCCCATTAAAAAGAAATTTTGTAGTATTTATGTATAATGACAAATACTCCCCACGACAGGTCTAATCTACAGATCTATTCATTATAACTATATCCTTTGTAATATGAATTTATCTCAGATGATAAACTCTGGTGGTTACTTCAATATACACGTATTTAAAATTATAGAAATCAACCAGCTTTTAAATTATATAACCAAGCATTTGCAAACAATAACAAAGTTACTCTAAAATCTGGAAATATTTTTCATTTTGGTTTTTCTTTTAAATGACCAGAAAAACTTTGCTATTCTTGGTCAAGCTTCCTTAAGTTCAC
>NW_027116348.1:1567679-1582729 GCF_000696795.3 Halyomorpha halys | reverse complement strand
TGAAGACTTCAGAACATTCAGTTTATCATTAGTGCACATTAAATTCACATTACTTACGATTTTATTACATTTGTGCATAAATAATTATATATACTATACCAATTTATATTTATTTTTTATATATTTAAAATATGTGTTTTCTTAAAATATGAAAACTCGTTGTATATAATCCTGTAACATTTTAAAAATAAAAAGGAAATATGTAAATACCATTTACTATCATTATCTTTAATAATTTAGGTTAGCACCTTAAAGATTATACAGGCTTAAAATGGTGTTAAATCACGGGACAAATTTAAATTATGAAATCACAATAAAGTTTAATAGACAATGAATTTGACCCGCTCCAAAATTATTTACATGTTTCCACATTGTACAACTACTAAAGAGCCTCATTTTAATACTAAGTAATTAGAAGAAAAAAATAAGCCTGAAAATAGTACTCAAGTTCATATTACATATTTATAAAAAACATTAGGTCTATAGTTTAATCACTGATCTCTCATGAATGCTTGTAAAAGATAAAAATGAACAGTGATAACATTTTTAATTTTAACAGTTGTTTCAACGTATACTTTGTTTACCTCAGTTTTTTAGAAACTGTAACATTAATAGTTTAAAATACTTATGAGGTTTTAAAATTCAGTTTTATTTCAAATTAAATTGAAAATTCAATTTATATTGTGTTAAATAATTTAAATTTTCATTGGTCATTATGACTGTCTGGTGACTAAGAATATAATTATTCATTTTTAGGCTCTGTAAGAAGATGTACATGCTCCAAAAATAAGTTATTTCTATGACTAATATTTTCTAAAATATACTAATGATTTTTTATAGTCTATTTTAAGGATTCATGATTTTAAATAACACTAAGGGAGTTATAATCTAAGGCATCATAATGTTCTGCTAACAGTCCTTTGTGTATTTTTTATGAAAACACTATTCATATTGAGTGATTGAGATGTCAAGGGTTCCCAAAATCACTAATCAAAGTACCACTCCTAATTCTAATTATTCTATAATAGTAATGAATATTGAATACCTTGTTTATCTTTACAGTTTAGTTCTCTTTTAATTATACATTTGTTAAACCAATTAAAAAACAGTAATAACTAAATAATAAATTCCAGTAACTTTTTGAAAATCAATTTTTTGTTAAGGTATTACATGTTAAAATATTACATATTTTCATTTAGTCAAGATTTGATAATTTTTGAAACTTTTAAGTCGACACTATAATACTATATTCTTAAAATTTTGTAGTTGTCATTAAATTAATGATATAAACTATTTTACAATAATTTAAAGAAGCCTAAACAGTAAATATAATAAAGTATTCATAATACTATTTATACTCAACTCAATTTTTCTAATTAACAAGCGATTCATAACAGTTAATATATCAATGTTAAATATTGCATTTAAAGGCCAGAGATATCAAAATGAAAAATGTACTACAAGTTTTAAATATATATATTTTTATATATGAATTTGTAGTTTCTTTCTAACTGAAGCTTTGAAAACTTCATTTTACTACGTAATAGTAAAGCTTTCTACCATATATGACTCCTTGACAGGAGTATAAAACAGAGCCTGGCCAATCACTATTTAAGTTCAGACCAACAAACCATAGCACATAGATTGTAAAAATCCTACATCAAATTGACAAGGACTTTCTTGAACCATCATAATGCACTAAAGAATCCTTTAGTTCACCACTAAATAAATGACATATTTAATTTTCTTCCTTTTATTTTGAACCCCACCCCCTACATTTTCACGTCTTACTGTTATTCTTTCTAAATTATGTTAGCTATTGAAATAAGCTTATGTTGAATAAATGAAATTTACTGTCTTTTATTTTCAACATGCTGGTTTTATTGAATAGGTCTACAATGAATCATCAGAAAATATCCATTACGAACAGTTCATTACTTATGTAGTTCTCATTGAACTCATTGACTATACAAAGTAGTAAATATGGTAAAATGATAAATATTGTAGATGACCAATTATCATAATTAGAAAATACAAAGTTCCATATTGAATATAGTTAGTTAACAAACTTTCATGTTTGACTTAACAGCATGTTTGAATATTTTTATTGATTAAGAAAGTGTGGTGCTCAGCTTGCATGGTCTAATGTTTCCAGACTCTGGAGGAAATCATTTTGACAAGATCATCAAAGAAATCTTAAATAATAATTTTAACTTTGCAGTATTTTTCTTATAAATAATTATTACCCATGGTCCAAATGTAATGTCCTATATTTTTCACAACAGAAAATAAGATTTTAAAACTATAATTTATTTTTTAGATTTAATGAAAAACAATTGGCAGAAATATTGCCATTATTTATAAGCAATGTCAAATTAGAGACACTAAAAGTATCAAAACCAGTAATAAAGTAAATGCAACATTATTGTATTATTGAACCTGGTATAATTTAATTATAATAAGAAAATAACTTGCCAAAACTTTTCATGAAAAAAAAAAAGATGCGCTATAGAAATAAGACTAAAGAACATAGAACCAATAAAAATTCTGGCCCTCAAATTTAATGCATATTCAACTAATTAGACCTCCATTACCATTTTATAAATTTTTAAAAATGTTTATTAATAATTAATCAATACTAGAAACTAGTTCCATAAAATGTTAACAATATCAGATAACAATCTAAATTTTATATTATTAATGTAGAAAACAATTTATTAGTAATAATATATGGTAGAGAAAAGGTAAGATTATTCCTTTTTCAATATTTTTTTCTCATAATTTGTCATATCAATTAATTATTTTTAAATAGTTGAATTCTTTTATTTTATTTTTAATGAAGTATATATATTCAATACTTGTATCATATAATGATATTTAATTTTCATATCTGATAAATATTAAATATAGTATAAAAAAAATATTTTTTTTGAAGAGTTAGAAACCCCTGACTTTATTTCTTACTTAAGACAAATATCAATATGTCTATAATTAAATATATACAATTTCACTTAAACTAATCATGCCATCCAAATAAAG
This sequence comes from Halyomorpha halys, assembly GCF_000696795.3. Taxonomy (NCBI): domain Eukaryota; kingdom Metazoa; phylum Arthropoda; class Insecta; order Hemiptera; family Pentatomidae; genus Halyomorpha; species Halyomorpha halys. The sequence goes on along the minus strand of NW_027116348.1, from coordinate 1,579,690 downwards.
TCAAGTAGGATCTTTGTCCTTAAGAGCATCTAGAACCCTTTTCTTGAGCTCGGTTCCTGGACACTGAGAAAGACCAACAAGTTCTTCCCTAGATAACCTCTCAAGTGGAGAGGCATCTGGCCTTAGTGCCATTTCTGAAGCTGATTTATTTTTTGGGAGGACGGAGACTACTTTTGGTTTGTTTGGAAACTGATCCTGCATATTGGTTATTTGTTCAAGGAGGGAAGGAGCATTCCTTCGTCTTTCCTCCATTTCTTCTGACTGACAATGCTCTCCAGTGAACCTAGCCAATCTTTCCCTAAATGCTGGATTTCCAGTGTCTATGTAAGAGAATCTATGACCAGTTGTTACTTGTGGCGGGGGATGAACAGCAATTTCTGGTGGAACGAGATATGGAGAACGAGGTGCTGCCACTTCCAGTTCAGCCGCACTGGCCACACTTAGCTCAGGAGTCAATAAATGACTCTGCCTCCTTGAATTTATGTCTGGTGGACTTGGGTTGGTGTCTCGACTTAACCTAAAAGTTATAAATACATTAAAGATCAACTTTAGAAACTATATAATTAATATTGAATTGAAAATTAGTGATAATAATCTAGTCATGAATTTAATGATTATTATTTAACACCCAGAACCAGGATATTAATGTCAAAAGTAGATATAGGCCACTGTAAGGCATATATAATATACAATCGATCCTACATGTTAGGTATCCTAGTTTTAGCTAATTTAACGATGCAGCTTGATATAAGTAAATTTTTTCAAAGACCACTCTACTAGCGATTAGTAAATGTTTTAAAGCTAAGATAAGCCCAACACTAATAAGAAATTTTGGGGGCAGAAAGGGGGGAAAGAATACTGCTTATTTATTTTCACTTGTGAAGTAAATATATTCTAATCTTTTTATATTATTATTTTTACTAATGCATATCAATACAACATAATAAAATATACTGATAAAGTTTTATCAAGTTAAAACTTTTTAGATTTTTAGGTAATTTTTTTAGATTTTAGATAATTTTTTTTTGTTTTATATATGTCTCCTGTACTTTTTAACTGTATATTTTACATAATTTTTAATTTTTATTCTTACGATTGTTACAATTTTTTATTCTTATCATTGTTTATTTTATATTGATACTATTTTATGTCTTCCTTCCTTTTATTTATATATAATTTTCTTATCACTTAATTTTTACATAATATGTATCCTACCTTAATTCACCTTATTTTATCTTTTTGTTGTAATGTTCTTAGTTGTTTTTTGTATCTTTTTAGCCCTGAAGAAGCCCTGCAAAGTGGGGTGAAATGTCGGACATTAAATGGTTAAAAACTATTTGTTCTTTTTTGACCATAACCGAGACCATCTTCTTATATTTAAAACTTTTTAGAAATTTTCATAATACAATCTTGGCTACTTCACCGCTATTCCATTACCCCAGATGTGATGGCCATGTGCATTAGGGCGAGGGACCCAGAGTGCCTGGTTCGAGATGTTGTGGGTTTGATTCGCATCAATATTTATTTCTCGACGATCCCCAGAAATGAACCTTGACAATCCCACCCTGGTTAGCACACAGCGGCAACTTTGGAAATCGGCACGGATTCTAAGTGCACAAATTCCTCAAACTGCTTTGATATGAAAAAGAACAAACTAAAATAATTGTCAGAATCTGTTTTGCGTTTGCATATATATTTTATACTGATGGGATCTAGGACTGGAGGAAAGTTAGGTGGTCTAGCATCAATTTTAATATATTGCACTGTAAACATGTCTTCATGTATTGAAAGATAGAATTTAATTTAATTTTTACAGTTAGTTAGAACAAATTAAGATTTCTATTACCTTCTTCCTATAGCTTGTGAACTATGACATTCCAGAAAACGACTAGCTGCAAAGTTGATATCAGAGCTCATTCGCCTTAAGCTCAAGTTTCCAGAACTTTTCGATCTGAACACATCCTTACTGAATCTTCGAGCTAGTTCAAGCCTGCAAAAATATTTATAAGTAATATTTTGTATAAATAAGCTTAATTTAAAAACAATTATTAAATTGTAAATAGTAGAAATGTCTCTAATCATTTAAAATAAAATAAGTTTAAGATAAGTAGATAGAAAGAATATGTTTCTGCTTTATGAAAATCAAACATGAGGATAATCTTGACATAATAAGGTATGGAAAATGAAAACATTAAATAATAATTGAATTGATTGAATACTTGAGTCGATGAAGGTGTTATGTTACAAACATATTGATGGTTTACTTTACAGTGGTGCGAAATATATTTCCACTAACTTAACAAAAAATACAATTAAAAGTTCTCTCTTTTGGGAAAATTACAACTTTTGAATTATTTTTTGACTGAAAAGATTTAGGTATAGAATCAAAATCTGTTCATACAAAAAAATAATTGAAAAGTCGTAATATTCCTAAAAAAGAGAACCTTTAATTGTATTAAAGTTAAGTTAGTGGACATGTAGTGATATATACTTAGCACTATTGTGAAGTAATAAAGTAATCCAGTGATATGACTCTGATTAAAATTGAATTTAGTGATTTTATGTTCGTATACTTGACAGAAAAACGCAATTGTTAACCTCTAAAAACTATCAAAATATAAGGTTTTAAAAAATTAAACCAAATAGGTCTCTTTACTCATTCTTAGCATAGAATGCAATAATTATTAGTTCTAATGACATGTTTATGTATGGGATGTATTTCGATCTCAGACCATCCTTAAGACATCAGTGCTTTATAAATGATATTTTGAATATCTCTTTGTAACTCTTTCATTCCATTTTGATTTCAATCCAGCTCTGGTATCTTATTGTTTTTGAGACGGAACACAGTGGGCATATTTAGTTTGAGAAAATTACATTTTTTTAAATTTGAAGGAGAAAGAAAAATAGTAATAAACTATTTAGTATTTTCTGCTGGCATATTGACCTATGCTGTAGATCTTCATTAGGGTTGTTAGATGGAAAGATGGACAAAGACCCTCAAAGATAAAAAAAATTGTATAGTCCTCATTTTAAGTTGAGATTAAAAGATATGTGTTGGACAGGCATGTTCCTTGATCCTAAAGGATGAACTGAAAAGTTTACATATTCTTGGATAGAGAGCAGTTTTAGTATTTGACAACTTAGTTGTTTTCTCTTGTAAAAAAAAATGTGTCTGTAAGTAAAAGTGCTTCAATCTTTTTATAAATAATGTCAGTTCCGCCAAGGGGTTAAGTAAATTAAATCTATTAATCTATAATATAAACAATAAAATGTTACATAAATTATTATTATTGACTCAGTTCATAGCCATCTATGCTAACAATTTCACACATTCAATTTCGTATTTTATGGTTCAAAAGTTCTTGTGATGTTATTGAAAAAAAAAGAAAAAAAAATCCTTCAGACACCATAATAAAACAGTGTCTTTTCTCCTTTCACAAATAGTAACTATGTGGGGAAAAACACGTTGCTCTTTGTTTTCTTTGACTGAAATTTATGCCTCTCAAGAGAGAAGTGGAAATGGATCTCCAAGAACGACTCTCAACGAAAATTGATGAGGAAGGGAAACTAAGTCAGTTAAGAAAAGCTAAAAAATTATAAAAATTTTTCGACTTAGTACTATTTTGACAACGTTGGTCAGTGATTTTTGTTGATGAATTTGAAGCCTACGCAAAGGAAAATGCATGGTCATTATCATATACTTTCACCTCTACACATGATTTAGATTCACATAGAAGTCATCCTGAACGCTGTTCTACTAGCAGAAAAATTGAGAGAAGTACAAGAATGCGCAAAAAAATATTAAAATTTGTTCGAGGACATGGAGCTAGCAAGAACATTCCAGTCTGCAGGAGTTATGATCCGTTGCTACTATTTATTTTTACTTTCTCCCCTGCATTGCCATAAGAATTATTAAGAATTGCTCTCTTCTCGATGATTTTTTCTGATAAAAAATTTGAATGTCCGATAGACAAAAATTATAAAAATAGTTTATTTCATCCAGTACCTTTTATTTTATTTATTATAACCATTTCTTACTGTTTAGATGCAGAGGAAGAATGAAAGTTTTTAGTATATTTGTAAACTTAAAATAAATTTTAACTATCAATATTTTATTTTCAATGTTTTCACTTTTATTTAAAACTCAATTTTATGCCACCATATTATTACTGGAAATGTTTTTAATCAGTATAAAATTTTGTATAGGATAATTTTATAAAATAACTTTGTCCACATAAATCGGCCATGTTGACCAGTCTACGGGATATTGTTTTAGTTGTATTTTTCATTTCCGTGAGAATCTCTACATCACTTAAGTAATGTATTTTATTCGAGTTATCCATTGAAGATCTTCACAGCCTCAGAGTAGAAATGTCAAAATTCAATTCTCGACTGACCCAGGTGGGAATCAAATCGACAACCTTCTGGGACCTTCACCACAGCGTGCTCGGCTACCACGCCCTCTTCTTGGTAGGTTGTTGACCGTCACCGTTCTCGATCTCTTAATTCTTGACTATCACTTAAAATTAATTTTACCAGTATTTATCCTGGGATAAATTGATACAAAGCTTAAGAAACAGTAGAGGAGATACAAGGGCAAACATCCAAGAAGACAAGAGCAGACTGGTTCGGAATAAAGCTGAGAAATGAAGCCCAGATGAGGGATTATAAAGGATAAAGAGACAAGGAACTAACTTGAACCGATAAAATAAGCTAAGCCATAAAAAGGAATACTAAAAATAGAAATATTGGGCCAAATAGAAATAAATATCAACAAATGTGATGGAAACAAGAGCAAATTTTTGTTCGAGATTAAATTAGAGAACAAAAACCTGCCGACGAAGGAAAAATTATCATGATGCTTCTGAATATAATGATTTCAACACTTTGTTGACTTTTTGGCAGAGGTAAAAAATAAATGTTCCTTTGTGACGAAGCATTAGAAAGTTTAGAAAATTATGTATCTATAATTTGTAAAAGCACCACATGTTGGATCTAGCACTAAGAAGTCAGTTTCTCACTATAAGTAAATGACAAAGGGAATACAATTGTATCAAGACTTACGCAAAAGTGAAACAGATTCAATCACATCTTGGGAATGAAAATCCAAAACCAATCACGAAAAGTCGGTTTTGATTGTCCGAGTTAGTCATACAAGGACTATTGCTTGCCCTGGTTTAACTCTGCTGTGGAAGAAGTTATATTCGAAATACATAGAATCTTATGACTCTGAGCTGGATCTAACCCGAATTATTTTGTTTAATTTAAGATAGGTAAAAGTTTAGAGATTTTTTTTTTTTTTTTTAAACTTTATTTATTGATATATATTACAATGTGCCATTGTTGAGCAATAGGTAATAGTGATAACTGATCACATTCATACTAAAATAAACAAGAATAAAATAAATAAGTAAATGAAAAAAACAACATAAAAATAAATAAAATCTCTTTCTAATTATATATAAACAGAAGGATAAAAATTAAAATATAGAGAGATTCTAGGAAAAAGAAAACTACATATTGAACTAAGGTGAAACTGGAAGGAGGTTTTTGAAAATTGGGAGCTACATTTTTTTAAACCCTTTTTTGGACTAAGAAAAATTAAAAAAATATACCGTTTATTATACTTGCTTGATCTTAAAATAAATTACGCATTTTTAATATGGTGAAGGTAAAAGTTTGACTAATTTTTGAATTCATGAAATTGTATATAAATTTGCCCACTTCTGATTTATATTTTATTATCGTTTATTATTTAAATTGATTATATAATATCTATAATTTATTCATATTTATTATATTATATGTAGCTATTATTGTTTCATTCATATATGTAAACCTTTAATTATTTATTTTTCTAGAGTTTTACACAGTATATTTAAAAAAATATATATATAACTATCTTGATTATTTGATTAAAAACCGATCCCAAATAACATTTAACATTCATACCATAATCAGGAGAAATGTCTCAGAATATAAAAGAAAGGACCAATTTTCGGGATTACCGCCGGGCTGGAGGGAAAAACAAACAAACAAAATTAACTAAACGAATAGCTATATCTAACGGGGAATATAAATTAGGCTCCAGATAAAAACCTTTTTCATTCAAACATTGTCTCATCGGCCAACTAAAAAGTACAGTTTGTAAATCAACTTCTCTCCCCTTGCGCATATTCTATTGGTAGAGAAAGCAACGGGAGGAGAAAAGTTAATCAGCACTTATGAGTGATTTTGGCGATTTTAATAAAAATTGTGACTAAATTATTTTTTTTTTTTTTAATATCCACTCGAACTATTTTCTATTAATTTGTTTTGTTTTTGCTTTCTCAAAACCAATTGTAGGAAAGTTTTGTATTCATGGAAGAACTGAGAAAAAGTATGTTGTCACAATCGAATATTTGCATTTCAATTCTACGTTTCAGACACCAAGGAACAAATTTGGCTTCGTATTTTTCTTTCTGTAATCAAATTTTTGTTCCAGTTTAATTTCATTTAACCTTCCTTGGGTTGATGGAAAATACATTTTTCTTGAAATTTTATTTTCTAATACTAGCGCTTTCATTATTTTATTTATTAAAATTTTTTTTATTGAATTACAACTATGATAAAATATATACAATAAGTAAATTTTGTGTAAGTTATACAATAGCATGACACAGGCATGTAGAGAATCTATCCATTGATAGAACTTCAAGCTTTCATTATTATAATCATCGTTATATGGGTTGAAAAATAAATAGAATTTCAAAGTTTAATACTTTGACCACGGTTGACGACACATCATCGTCAAGATGTGATAGCTTGGAAGCACGTATGAGGGTAAGGTGTTGTCACAGGAGGTTACTTTTCTACGTCGGGTTCGAAGGGTGAGAAAAGCACTCTTGCACCTCTCATCCCGAATCGGGGTAAGTTCTATACTAGCTTCCACCAGCTACGATCGACCTAGGTTCTGCCGCCTTTAAGAGTTTTTACACTCCTATTATTTTTTTTATGATTGGATTTATTCAAATTTATTTTTTTTAAGAATTAAAATATATTCACTTATGTATTCTTTTATCTTTAACACATTCAATAATTTGTGTTATATGTTCAAAAGGTTTTTTTTTTTTTTTTTAATACTTCTTTCATTTCATTGATTATAACAACCAACTTTGAGGAGCCATACTCCAGTTTATATATTTATTTTTTTATTCATTTAAGAGGATAATATGAACGAGCAAGGCAAAAAAGATGCAGTAATCCTAAGCGAAATAAAAAATTAATTAAGAGATAATTCGAAATGAGGGGTAGGTGGAAAAATATGTGGGAAAATATTTTTTGCAACAGCTCGATGGAAGAAGGAGAGAAGCTAACAAGGGATGAAGTTATTATTAAGAGACCCTTATCGCCTCCAGCAGGGCTCACATCGCGGAATAAAACTAAGCCAGCCCGAGAAGCAAATGAAAACAATAGCAAAGGATCGCTGGGCAAAAGACCTGACGTCACGAAGTATCGACCGCTTCCTTTTTAGTGCGATACAGCAAGCTACTCGGATTGGCTAAGCACCATTTAGATCCAGGGAAATGCTTCCGCCATTATGCTATAGGAATTGTCAATTCGAGTTTCCCACTACGACCCAAATAGCTGCACCTCGGAGGAATAGGGGAAAGAGTAAATTAAATCGCTCCCCTCCCCCAAACCTTTTTCTATCGATTTCTCCTGAATATAAAATCCTGAGTAACGATAAAATTCGTATGTATCTACGTAAATATATTGTGAGCATCTGTAACGGGACACAGTTATGAAACTAAAAGTGTTGTTCAAGTTATCTTAGTTCGTGTGAAAGGGTAATAAAAATATTACCAGTAAGATGTGAACTACAGGTTAGAATGTTATAGCCACGCTCATCTTTTCTCTTACCTATATAGCAAATGGAAGTATTGCGGTAACGGAATATAAATTAGGGGATCTCAATCAAATCGTTTTATAAGTAGACGATCTCAAATCGACCTTAAGTCCAAATAAACTGGAATTACACATTTAGTGCATGTACGTGCCTGATACATAACCACAAAAATGTATAAAATATTAAATTTTAAACTTACACCACATAAAGACATTACTCGGAAGTAGGGCGAGCAGTAGAAACGATAATCTCTTTAAGAATGGATTCTTCTAAAAGAATAGTAACTATCATGTGAATCACCACATTCATTTAGCGATTTCCAACTCTACCTAAAGTCGTTGAGTCCATCGGTGTGATTTTGACACCTGAAGGGTTTTCCGTCTGTTTACATGTATCTGTTCTACAAAACAAGGCAAAAATGGACGTCTGCCAACTGCATGTCGCCCATTACTTGGCAAACGTTTTTCCAATATAATAATATTGAAAATAACAAAAAAAATAATTCAGACAGCGGAAATGAGCGTTTTATTGAGTAAATGATAATGAACTAATATATCTTCGTAATAAGGCAACTAAAGATAATAAACCTTAATAATCAAAAATTAGCAAATACATTTTTAAAAAATGTCCAACTCAAAACATGGAAATTTCACAAAGAATAGGCACTGTCAGATCTATTGTGGCATGAAATGAAAAGTATCAACAGATTCAGTTAGTAATGGTGATTAAGGCGAAACATAAATCATACTTCTAAAGGACCAAGACGTCAACGGGAAACTTCTACTACGAAATTAATGTTCTCAGACCCTCGACACGACTGAGCCCGAAAATTACATAAAAACAAGTGAAAAATATAAATTATGTAATATAAGATTTGCGAAGGTAAAATATTAAGCATTACATTCTGTTTTTTTTTTTTGTACTAAAGATTTTTTTCTTAATAATAAAACAAGTTATAGTAAAAATAATTTAAATTTCTCAAAACAATCGATAAATATGAAGGATTATTTTACTTATCTCTAGTTTTTCTATTAAGCACACTTTTGTCTGCAAAAAATATATTGCGATATTTCTTATGATAAACATTCCACAAAATTTTTTCATCGGTAAATCAGATTTTTTTTGGACGACTGCTTGGACAAAGGAATGGAGAAGTGTTGCAATGGTGAGGGGAGAGCCTGACGGCCTGGCTTGGATGGGTTATAAAAAGCCAAACCAGGCCGACATGCTTCCCTCACCACAGCAATACTTCCCCTCCTTTCTCTTTCTCAAGTGGCCGAAGCAAGAAGAAGATTCTATTTCCAAACGCTTCTTTAAAATATTAAATCGAAACTTTGATACATTTCACGAAAATTTGATTTAAAAGTAACTTTATTGAGCTTTGAAAAATCATTCTTAGACTATTTCGGTCCTTTTTCAACTGTTTTTATATTTCTAAGCTTTCTGGGAAGAATTATTATTGTCATGGTGTTAGGGTACATTTACGGTATGTAGACTTACGCACAACCAAAAGTCAAAATTTCAGTTCTAAAACCAGTTCCTACAACAATTACAAGCTTTGTAATTAAATTTGTTTTGCGAAAAATCGGAACTGATTATAGTTTTCAAAAATAAATTTATTTCTTCTTTCTAATCACTAATTCTCAGATTTTCGTGGCTTGAAAATAATTTTTTTTTTTTTCATATTTTGTAGTGAAACCTCACTTTGGCACCTTTTTATTTGTTTTCACCATGTTGCAAAAAAAAACAGATTTTTTCGAAAACGAAAATGTTTTTGCCAATATTTTTCTGATAATTAAAAAAAAAAAATACTCAAATTCAACATTTTTACTTTACAGTTTCTAATAAAATAAAATAAAACATTGATTATCAAAGACATGATTGATACTTAAATACATGTCATAATGCTGAGTTCATAATGACAATATCCTTACTTGCTGGGAAGCCTGGAAATCCTTCGCCCATGTTCTGGAGGGCTCAGTAACTGTGGACTCCTACATTTCCTACTCCTTGGGCTCTGCCTGCTGCCGGTACTGCAGTCAGTTGTCAAGCTGTTCTGTTTCTCTTCTTGCTGAACTCTGCAAAATGATTAGTTATTTACCAATTACCCTACCAGTGATTTACTGGGATACTTATTGGAAAGGGGAAGGGATGAACAGCGCCCTAAGGTTTTCGAAAATAAAGTATTTCGTAAAATATTCGGACCGAAAAAGGATGAATTAACGGGAGAATTTAGAATATTACACAACGCTGAATTAAGGGATTTACACCCGGTAAATATGATTCAAGTTATAGCATTGCGGCGTTTAAGATGGGCGTGTAAGGTTGGAGGGCTTAGTAACGAGCGGATCCCTAAAATGTTAATAAACACTGAACCAACGGGTAAACATCCGAGGGGTAGACCGAAACCTAGATGGGAGGATAGCATTAAAACTGATTTAGTAGGATTGGGTTTGGAGAGAGATATATCTCTGGAAGGATGTACGCACAGAGCGTTTAGTGGTATCTGCATCGAACCTTCGGATTCGTTAGACCTTCATTGTTATTATTATTTATTAGAAAGAATTAAAAACATGATTTAAAGTAAACAGTATGAGAGTAAGTGTAAAGGAGATTCCAATTTTCTAGAAGAATTTCCCTTTAATGGTGCAATAAATTTTGTTAAGTTTTGGAATCCGCTGGGTTAATATGCTGTTCAGGGTTAGTGTACGATTGTCTAATCAACTTTTGTTATGGTTTATATTAAAAAAAAAAAGTGAACATAAATTTGGTGGTAGATCAACTCTAATGTACAAAAACAAGTCGAAGTTCTTTAAAAAATAATAATAGATATCCATGATAGAAAAAAAAATCATTGTTTATAAGGATGTTTTTATTTTTTTAATATTTTATCATTTTTAGTTTCTCGAAAATGATGAAGTATACTTTTTTTTTGCGTTGAAGATCGAAAACACTGTTCAGTTTTTTCTAGAGCTCTCGAAACCGTGTTGTGCAAGAGAGAGAGTAGAACGCTCAATTTTTTCCGCTAAAGCAACAACCATTAACTGCCGAAGATCTAAACAAGTACGAAAATATTAGTTATCCAGATAGTCGTCTGAAACTGGACGAATAAAAGTGTTTAACAGGCTATAGAAAACTTTGAAATTTTAACTTATTTTACTTATATCGCCCTTCCTACATAGTTACGCTTATTTATTTTGGAAAATGAATGTTGTACACAATGTAAAAAAAAACTAACCCATTTTGGCCTTTTTATGAATTATACATACCCCACTCTCCTTACGTATGACAAGAATAAACTTATAACTGGAAGTAGAGATTTCTTGAGCCCCACAGCTACAATAATAGATTAATAATTATCTGTCACAGCCGGGTTCGAAACTGAACTTCATAGCACAACGGACTAAAGAATAATAATGAAGGGCTAACGAACCCGAAGGTTCGAAGCTGAACCACCAATCGCTCTCTACAAACCCAATTCTACTAAATCAGTTCAGCAATCCTCCCATCTACGTTTCGGTCTACTCCCCGCTCCCTCAGACGATTACCCGTTGGTTCAGTGATATTAAAATTTTAGGGATCCGCTCATTACTAAGCTCTACAACCTTACACGTTTATGTTATACGCCGCAATGTTACTAGAATTATATTTACCGGATGTAGTTCCCTTAATTCAGTGCTAAATAGCCTTCTAAATTCGTTAATTCATCTTTTTTCGGCCCAGATATTTTTTTTTTTTTTTTTCGGCCAAGACTCCCATTGGAGTCCTATACTGCCTAACCATGGTTGGTTGGGGGTCAAAGTTATTCATTTTGTGGGACCGCCACTCAATGAAAAAAGTCAACGTCCGGAATGTCAGGCCGGATTCGAACCGGCACCGCAAATAGACATCAAATTGGTAAGACTGTGTCTTAACCACTGAGCTATGGGAGGCCCGCCCATATATCTTACATTAAATATTCACTTATACGTTAAATCTCACAATTTTAATATTAATATTTTAATTCACTAAACACTAAAGAATAAACTTTCAAAATATATTAATATTAAAACTAGCTTATTTGCGTTGAAATCAAATTTCCTATTTTCAAAAATAAAATACCCTATAGTATATAAATAAA